>NW_004443941.1:34828989-34876836 GCF_000243295.1 Trichechus manatus latirostris
CTCACCAAAGTGGGATGCAGAACGTTTTCTTAATAAAGTTTGTTATGCAAATTGACCTAGATGGCCCCTGAAAGCACTGTCCCCAGAACCCCGCCCCTGCTACTGTGTCCCTCCAAGTATTTGGTTGTATTCAGGAAACGTCTCAGCTTTTGGTTTAGTCAAGTGGTGCTGACTTCCCCTGTAGCCTATGTTGTCCTTCCCTTCACCTAAGATAATTCTTTTCTATGTAGTGAATATCCCTCTCCCTCCCTCCCCACCCTTATAACCATCAAAGAACGTTTTCTCCTGTGTTTAAACCTTTTCTTGAGTTCGTATAATAGTGGTCTCATACAATATTTGTCCTTTGGTGACTGACTAAATTCACTCAGTGTAATGCCTTCCAGATTGCTCCATGTTATAAGATGTTTCACAGATTCATTGTTGTTCTTTAATGTTGTGTAGTATTCCATTGGGTGAATATACTATAATTTGTTTACTCATTTGTCCACTGATGAGCACCTACTTTGTTTCCATCTTTTTGCTATCGTGAACAGTGCTGCTGTGAACGTGATGTGCACATATCTATTAGTGTGATGGCTCTTATTTCTCTAGGATATATTCCAACGAGTGGGATGGCTGGATTGTATGGTACTTCTATTTCTACCTTTTTAAGGAAGAGCCAGATCGATTCCAAAGTGGTTGTACCATTTTACATTCCCACCAACAGTGTATAAGTGTTCCAGTCTCTCCACAACCTCTCCAATATTTATTATTTGGTTTTTTTATTTTTTATTTTTGATTAATGCTAGCCTTGTTGGGGTGAGATGGTATCTCACTGTAGTTTTGATTTGCATTTCTCTAATGGCTAATGATCGTGAGCATTTCCTCATGTGTCTGTTAGTCGCTGAATGTCTTCTTTTGTGAAGTGCCTGTTCATGTCCTTTGCCTATTTTTTAACTGGGTTATTTATCTTTTTTTGTTGAGGTTTTGCAGTATCTTGTAGATTTTAGAGATTAGATGCTGATCATATTTGTCACGGCCAAATTTTTTTTTTCCCATCTATAGGTTGTCTTTTTACTCTTATGGTGATGTTTTTTGACGAGCATAAGTGTTTGATTTTTAGGAGCTCCAGTTATCTGGTTTCTCTTCTGGTGTTTGTGCATTGTCACTTATGGTTTGTATTCTGTTTAAGCCATGTATTAGGGTTCCTAGCTTTGTCCCTAATTTTTCTTCCATGATCTTTATCGTTTTAGATTTTACATTAGGTCTTTGATCCATTTTGAGTTAGTTTTTGTGCATGGTGTGAGGTATGGGTCTTGTTTCATTTTTTTTGCAGATGGATATCCAGTTATGTCAGCATCATTTGTTAAAGAGACTGTCTTTTCCCCCAGTTAATGGACTTTGGGCCTTTGTTAATCATCAGCTGCGCATAGGTGGATGAATTTACATCTAGATTCTCAATTCTGTTCCATTGGTCTATGTTGTTGTTCCAGTACCAGGCTGTTTTGACTACCGTGGTGGTATAATAGGTTCTAAAATTAGGTAGTATGAGGCTTCCCACTTTGTTCTTCTTCAATAATGCTTTACTTATCTGGGGCCTCTTCCCTTTTGATATGAAGTTGGTGATTTGTTTCTCCATCTCATTAAAAAAATGCCATTGGAATTTGGATCGAGATTGTATTGTATCTGTAGATCATTTTGGGTAGAATTGACGTTTTCACAATGTTGAGTCTTCCTATCCATGAGCAAGGTATGTTTTTCCACTTTGCAGGTCTCTTTTGGTTTCTTGCAGTAGTAACTTGTAGTTTTCATTGTATAGGTCTTTTATGTTTCTGGTTAGATTTATTCCTAAATATTTTATCTTCTTGGGGGCTATTGTAAATGGTATTGATTTGGTGATTTCCTCTTGGAAGTTCTTCTTGGTGTAGAGGAATCCAATTGATTTTTGTATGTTTATCTTGTATCCTGATACTTTCTGGAAATCTTCTATTAGTTCCAGTAGTTTTCTTGTGGATTCTTTGGAGTTTTCTGTGTATAAGAGCATATCACCTGCAAATAGAGTTACTTTTACTTTTTCCTTACCAATTTGTATGCCCTTTCTTTTTCTAGCCTAGTTGCTCTGGCTAGGACTTCCAGCAGAATGTTGAATAAGAGAGGTGATAAACGGCATCCTTGCCTGGTTCCCATTCACAAGGGGAATGCTTTCAGACTCTCTCCATTTAGGATGATGTTGAGGAATTTCCCTTCTATTCCTATTTTGCTGAGAGTTTTTATCAGGAATGGGTGTTGGACTTTGTCAAATGCCTTTTCTGCATCAATCGATAAGATCATGTGGGTCTTGTCTTATGTTTTATTTATGTGATGAATTACATTGATTGCTTTTCTAATGTTGAACCATCCCTGCATACCCATTTGATCATGGTGAATTATTTTTTTGATATGTTAATGAATTCTATTGGCTAGAATTTTGTTGAGGATTTTTTCATCTATGTTCATGAAGGATATTGGTCTGTAATTTTCTTTTTTTGTGGTGTCTTTACCTGGTTTTGGTATTAGGGTTATGCTGGCTTCATAGAATGAGTTTGGGAGTATTCCATCCTTTTCTGTGCTCTGAAATACCTTTAGTAGTAGTGGTGTTAACTCTTCTTTGTAAGTGAAACCATCAGGGCCAGGACTTTTCTTTGTTAAGAGTTTTGATATCATCTTTTCAATCTCTTCTTTTGTTATAGGTTTATTTAGTCGTTCTACCTCTGTTTGTGTTAGTTTATATAGGTAGTGTGTTTCTAGAGCTATGTCCGTTCCTTTAGGTTTTCATATTGGTTAGAGTAAAATTTTTCATAGTATTCTGTTATGATTTTTTTAATTTCAGTTGGGTCTGTTGTGATATTGCCCATCTCATTTCTTATTTGGGTTATTTGCTTCCTCTCCTGTTTTTCAGTTGGCCAATGGTTTATCGATTTTGTTGATCTTTTAAAGAACCAGCTTTTGGTCTTGTTAACTCTTTCAATTGTTTTTGTATTCTCTCTTTCATTTAATTTTGCTCTAATTCTTATTATTTCCTTTCTTCTGGTGCCTGAGGGCTTCTTTGGTGCTCTCTTTCTACTTGTTCCAGTTGTAGGGTTAACGTTTTGATTTTAGCCCTTTCTTCATTTTGGATGTGTGTATTTATTTCTATAAACTGACCTCTGAGCACAGCTTTTGCTGTGTCCCAAAGGTTCTGGTAGGATGTGTTTTCATTCTCATTTGATTCTGTGAATTTCTTTATTGTGTCCTTAATTTCTTCAATAACCCAGTAGTTCTTGAGCAAGGTGTTGTTCAGTTTCCATGTATTTGATTTTTTTCCTTGCTTTGTCTGTCATTGATTTCAACTTTTATGGCTTTATGGTCAGAAAAGATGCTTTGTAAAATTTTGATGCTTTGGATTTTGTTAATGCTTGTTTTATGACCCAATATGCAGTCTATTCTGGAGAATATTCCATGTGCGTTGGAAAAGAAAGTATACTTGGCTGCTGTTGGGTGGAGTGTTCAGTATATGTCTGTGACATCAAGTTATTTGATTGTGGCAATTAGATCGTCTTTGTCTTTATTCAGCTTGTTTCTGGATTTCTGTCCTTCAATGGAAGTGGTATGTTGAAGTCTCCTACTATTATTGTGGAGCTATTTCTCTTTTCAATGCTGTTAGAGTTTGTTTTATTTGGACTCTTGTCATTGGCTGCATAAATATTTATTATGGTTATGTCCTCCTGGTTTATTGACCCTTTCATCATTATATAGCGTCCTTCCTTATCCTTTGCGGTGGATTTTACTTTAAAGTCTATTTTGTCAGAGATTAATATTGCCACTCCTATTCTTTTTTGAGTGTTGTTTGCCTGATATATTTTTTTCCATCCTTGGAGTTTTAGTTTGTGTCTTTAAGTCTAAGGTGTGTCTCTCATAGGCAGCAGATAGACAAATCGTGGTTTTTTAATCCATTCTGCTACTCTCTGTTTCTTGATTGATGCATTTAGTCCATTTACATTCAGCGTATTTATTGATAGATATGAGTTTAGTGCTATCATTTTGATGTCCTTTTTTATGTGTTGTTGACAGTTTCTTTTTTCCACTTAATTTTCTGTGCCGAGTCGTTTTTCTTTATGTATTTTCTTTTCATCTTTTTTTCATTGTTGTTGATTTGTATTTGCTGAGTCTTTATGTTTTTCTTCTTTTTTATTTTGATGTGCAGGATTATTAGTTTCCTTTGTGGTTACCTTAATATTTACCCTTATTTTTCTAAGTTTAAACCACTCTTTTATTTCTTTATATCACCTTGACTTCCTCTCCATAGCAAAGATCTATGACTACATTTTTTTAGTCCTTTTTTGTTTTAATGTTGTCATCTTTTATGTATTTACTTCTCTGTTTTCCTATTTTCAGTGTTTTCATTTTGATTGTTTTTTGTGACTTCCCTCTCTGGGTTGATATCTGATTGCTCTGTCCTGTGTTCTAGTCTTGGGTTGTTATCTGATGTTATTGAATTTCTAACTGGAGGAATACGTTTAGTATTTCTTGTAATTTTGCTTTGGTTTTTATAAATTCTCTTAACTTCTGTTTAACTAGAAATGCCCTAATTTCGCCATCATATTTGAGAGACAATTTTGCTGGATATATTTCTTGGCTGGCAGTTGTTTTCCTTCAGGGCTTTATATATGTCATCCCATTGCCCTCTTGCCTGTATGGTTTCTGCTGAGTAATCCGAGCTTAGTCTTATTGACTCTCCTTTGTAGATGACTTTTTGTTTATCCCTAGCTGCTCTTAAAATTCTCTCTTTATCTTTGGTTTTGGCAAGTTTGATTATAATATGTCTTGGTGACTTTCTTTTGGGATCTACCTTATGTGGGGTTTTATGAGCATCTTGGATAGATATCTTCTCATCTTTCACGATATCAGGGAAGTTTTCTGCCAACAAATCTTCAATAATTCTCTCTGTATTTTGTTATTCCCCCCCACCCCGCCCCGTTCTGGTACTCCAGTTACTTATAGGTTATTCCCCTTGATCGAGTCCCACATAATTCTTATGGTTTCTTCGTTTTTTAAAAATTCTTTTTTCTGATTTTTCCTGAAATAAATTGTTGTCAAGTTCTTTATCTTCAGTCTTACTAATTCTTACTTCCATTGCCTCAGTTCTGCACCTATGACTTTCTATTGAGTTGTCTAATTCTGAAATTTTATTGTTAATCTTCTGTATTTCTGATTGCTGTGTCTCTAAAGATTCTTGCAGCCTGTTACATTTGTCATTATGCTCTTCCCTAATCTTCTTAAGTTCCTCTATTGCTTAGTATGTTCCTTGGCTTGTTCTGCATTTTGCTCCATCTCCTGATATCTTGAGGAGTTCTGTATATTAATCTTTTGTATTGTACCTCTGGTACTTCCAAAAAATTCTCTTTCTCTGGAAAATTTCTTAATTCTTTGTTTTGGGAGCTTGCTGAAGCCATCATGGTCTGCCTCTATGTGATTTGATATTGATTGTTGTCTCTGAGCCATCAATAAGTTATTTATTTTATGTTTGCTTATTGTGTCCTAGCTTCTTGTTTTGTTTTGTTTTGATATGCCCAGATAGGCTGCTTGTGTGAGCTAGTTTGATTATTGGTGCCTTTGAAGCTCTAATGTCCTGTCACCAGGTGGTTAGATCTGTTACTAGGTATGTGAGCCCAGGAGTCTGCTTACTTTTCGTGAGTGGATTCAGCTTAGGTGTCCAGGTAGTTGGTCACCAAGTGTGTGGTGCAGGCTCTCACCTATAGTCCTAGACAGGCAGGAGTGATTGGTGTAGGCACAGGTATCTGGGTGCAGTAGGCGGGTCACGCGCTAAGCAAGTCAGGGGGCTGACAGATGCCCCTGAGTGTCTGGAAGGAAAGTGTGTCCCTGTTCCCTAGAGCATGTAGGTGAATGGGTTTTGCAGACACACTAAGGGCACCCAATGCTGTTGGCTGTAAGGACTGGGAGGCACCACTTATTCTTGGACCCCCTGTTGTGGGTGGCTAGGTGGTGTGGGTGGAGCCACTAGTCCTCAAGCCCCTGATGTGGGTAGGTGAGGACCCCGCTTAATGGGCAGAGCAGTGTCCTATGTCACGAACCTGCCACTTCACCATATAGCTGATACAGTTGAAGTTAGGCTTTAGGTGTACACCCTCTTGTACTGTGGTAATGAGGGCCTATGCTGTTCAAATGGGCCCACACACATCTATGCAGGGGTGAAAGACATTTAAAGTCTGTGGAACCATTATGCCTGTGCCTAGGCAAAGGAGCTGTGCCTACCCTGAGTTCCTGGCTTAGGGGAGCTGGCAGATTATGTTTTCCTGTTTGTTCATTTGTTCCCTCTCCAACAGCAGGAGAATGGCTCAGGGCACATGATGGTCCCACTTCCAGCCCAGGGGACTCAGCAATCCCTGAAGCTGGCCCAGGACCTAGTGCAGAGTGGGGAGAGGGCAGGTAAATGGGGAGAGGTTTTTCCCAAAAGGGGTGTTTTTTAATCCATGCAGTAGGTCAGACACATGTACTTATCTTTTGCCAATTGAGTGCTGCTATTCATTGGTTCTGGAGGTGTGAGCAGACTCTCTGCCACTTGGTCTCTCCCAGTGTGGAAAATGCCTCTGGAGTGCCACTGCTTACCTAATCATGCACGCCAGCCTATCCAGCCTGAAGGGTGCCGGCTCCCGCTGGGTCAGGTCTGGCAACTCCTCGCTGCTTCCAAACCATCACTGCCTCCCCCTGCCACTCAGTCCGATTCCTCAACTTTGCCTTTGATGTTCAGGGCTCCTAGATTATCATATATAATTGATTCACTTGTTTTTTTGGGTCTTTGTTGTAATAGAGACCACAGGAAGCATCTGACTACTCTGCCGTCTTGGCCTCACCTCCTAGTTTTTGGTTCTAAGAAGACTTCAGGGAATATTTTTGGCTTAAAGTTTAAAGATTATCTCAGGGCAATAGTTTCTGGGGTTCATCCACCCTCCATGGCTCCAGAAAGTCTAGAGTCCATTAGAATTTTAAATTCTGTCCTGCATTTTCCCTTTTGATCAGGATTCTTCTATGGAATCTTTGATCAAAATGTTCGGCAATTGTAGCCAGGCACCATCCAGTTCCTCTGGTCTCGAGGCAAAGGAGGCAGTTGTGCATGGAGGCAATTAGCCACACATTCCGTATCCTCCTCCTATTCTTTTTTTTTTTTTTTTTTTAGTGATCCACAGTAATCACTTTTATTCATTCATTTCAAAATAACCCTGTAATAAAGGCTGGAATCATTAGTCACTTTATATGTTCTCCTGAGGGAAAAGTGATTAGTCTTTTCATGGAATAAACCTGGGAAGCATTCTTTAGCTTCCTAAGCCATTAAAAATGGGGGGGCTTTAGAATGAATTGACCCTTGAAGTTGTTTTCGAAACAGGAATGGAGGCAATAGAGAAGCAGAGCATCAATACCTAGCATTATGGATTGAATAACGTCCCCCCAAAAGATGGTAAAGTCCTAATCCCAGTACCTGTGAATGTGACCCTGTTTGAGAATAGGGGTTTTCTTTTGTTACGCTAGTACGGCCATAACAGAATAGGATGAGTCCTAAACCTAATCCCTCTGAGTGGTGTCTTAAAAAAAGAGCAAAGCAGGCATACAGAGACATATACAGAGAAAAGACACTATGTGAGGAACCACCTACAAGCCAAGGGACATGTGGGCTGATAAGAAAAAACTCTCCCCTAGAGCCAATAACCTGATTTGGGCTCCTAGCCTCCAGAACTGTGAGACAATAAATTTTTGTTCTTTAAAGCCATACACTTTGTGGTATTTTGTTATGGTAGCACTAGAAAGCTAAGACATCTAGGTCACCTCAGCATGTTAGGCAGTGAAATAATAATTTAGAGGTTGCCTGTAAACCATTCACCACTGTCAAGTGATTTCTAGGAGCTAACTTTGTCCTCATCAACACTTACGTTTCTAAAATTTCCAGCTATGAAAAAAAATTGGGTATCTATATAGACATTAATACATATACCAATACCAGTTGCCACTGAGTCAATTCCCACTCATGGTGATTCCATGTGTGTCAGACTAGAACTGTGTTCCACAGGGTTTTCAATGGCTGATTTTTCTGAAGTAGATTGCCAGCCGTTTCTTCCAAGTCCTCCTCTTATTCTTGACTCTCCTTCTTCCTCTGTTGTTCCAGGTGAATAGAGAATAATTGTTTGTGCCTTGGATGGCTGCTTGTGAGCTTTTAAGACCCCAGAAACTATACAACAAACTAAGAGGTAGAACAGAAGCTCTAAACACATTATTAGGCCAATTAACTGGGATGTCCCATGAAACCATAACCCTAAACCTCCAAACCAAGGAACCAAATCCCATGATGTGTTTGGTTGTACATAAGCAGCCTCAGCAGCTACTTTTCTTTTATAGTTGTTGTAAATATATCTATCACATAACTTTTGCCAATTCATCTCTTTACAGGTGTACAACAGCAATTACAATAACATAGGATCTTTTCTTGAAGACAATTAATTTCTCCTGAGAAGGATCCTCTAGTCTTCCTTTTAGAGCACATAAGCCCAACTGCTAGTGTTCTGGGGACAAAGTAGGGATAGAAGGCCTAGTGCCTTTTTGTGCTCCCAGAGCAGCACCATGACCTAGCAAAGGACCTGTTACCTAATTTCTTTATAATGTATGTTTTCCACACTATATTGTAAGCCCAATGAAACAAGGACCATGTCTGTCCTGTGACATATCCCCAGCATCCAGATAATCTTGGGTACATAGTTGTTGGTATTGTTGTTGTGTCCCATGCACAACAGGATTGGGCTGTTGAGATCCATAAGGTTTTCATTGGCTTATTTTTTTGAAAGTAGATCACTAGAGCTTTCTTCCTGGTCTGTCTTCATCTAGAAGCTCTGCTGAAACCTGGTCAGCATCATAGCAACATACAAGCCTCCACTGACAGATGAGTGGTGGCTGCACTTGAGGCGCTTGATGTACACTGGCCAGGAATTGAACTTGGGTATCCTTCATGGAAGGCGAAACTTCTACCACTGAACCACCACTGTTCCCTCTGATACAGGACACAATTTACAGGATTAGGTTGTATCTTGAGCCAATCTCTTTTGAGATATAAGAGAAGCGAGCAGAGAGGAGAAGGACCTGACTACCACCAAGAAAAAAGAGCCAGGAGCAGTGTGCGTCCTTTGAACCCGGGGTCACTGCTCTGAGAAGCTCCTAGACCAGGGGAAGATTGATGACAAGGACCTTCCCCCAGAGCTGACAGAGACAGAAAGCCTTGCCCTAGAGCTGGCGCCCTGAATTCGGACTTTTTGCCTCCTAAGCTGAGAGAATAAGTTTCTCTTTGTTAAAGACATCCACTCGTGGTATTTCTGTTATAGCAGCACTAGATAACTATGACACATGCCATGATGGGACACACATGGAGAAGAGGCAAAGGCAGAAAGGACACGCAGTATAAGAGAGAGCAGGGAGAACACTACCCTGAAAGAATAAAGGACTCCTAATGGGAAGAAGGAAAAATGAAGACCCTATGAATTAGTCAGGCTGGGCACAGACTAAGCTAGTATAACAGAGACCCAACTATATGTGGCTTCCAGAAGACAACTTTATTTCCCTCTCATGAAACTGTCCAGGAGTGAGCAGGTCAGGCAGGTGGGGTGGCTTTGGTCTGTGTGGTCTTTCACAGACCCAGAAACCTTTTTCCTTTTTAGCCCTCCATTCCTTAGTGTTGTCCTTGTCTTCATGTCATAGTTTGGTCACTGCCATGTGAGCATTTCAACCTAATGGAAGGAGAGAAAAGTGGAAGTGGAGGGCAATTATTTTTTTCAGTGACGTGTCATTTCTGCCCACAAATCCTTGACAAAATTTTAGCTACATCCAGCTTCAAGAGAGGCTGGGTTATGAAGTGTCTGAGTGGTCATACACCCAGCTAAAATTCCATGACTACGCAATAAGGAGAGACAAATTCAGGGGAACAATAAACAGTCTGCTTCACTCTGCAAGGAAATAAAAGCAGAGAAAGGATGGCCCAGAAATGATTTTATTGGCATGTAGTGCACTAGCCGTAGTTAAGAGACATGAAGGTAGAACCCTGAAAATGGTCCTCCTTACCTGGTTTGGGGCTCTGGTGGCACAGTGGTTAAGAGCTTGGCAGCTAACCAAAAGTTGATAGTTTGAATTCACCAGCTGCTCCTTGGAAACCCCACAGGGCAGTTCTACTCTGTCCTATTGGATCGCTATGAGTTGGAATTGACTCAACAGCAGTGGGTTTGGTCTTTCTTGGTACCTGGTTTTGCCCAATCTTGCCACTGGTATCTTGGCTATGGTCAGGTAGGGCCTACTCACTTCAGATATATGTAAGGAACAACCTGAAGAGCTTTTTAAACTCAAGACCTTATAAAGATGATGAACATGATGGCTGACATTAACTGAAATGAGCACTGTATACCATATACGGTACTTACTTGCACTGAACAAATTACATAAAGCCACATACTGACATCTGATCCCACATGTCCTCCGTAGGGTGCTGGTAAACACCCTTACTGAAAGTGGGTAAGGAATATAGTCTCCATGCCTAACTGAGGTGATCTCAACCCACACCAGCTGTTCAGACAAGAAGGACCATTCCTATCTAGAGCCCTTATTACTGGTGGCAGAAAGTGCGCAGTCTTTGCTTATTCACCTTATGATTGGCTGCGTGGCACTGAAGCTTTGCTTCTTTAACTTGAATTCTTTAGCCTCCTGTTGCCTTCTGTCTGTGTGGATCAGTGGTCTTCTGCCCTGGGATAAAGAGACTTTTAAAACCTTTTTTCCAGTAAGTCTCTCCCTTGAACCCTGAATACAGAACCATAATATTATGTAATATCATACATCTCCCAACAACCCAAGTTTAGTTAAAACAAATTAAAGCTTCATGCTAAGACGGGTGAGCTACAGTATAACTAAGCTTGCTGCGATGAGTAGAATAATGCAGATTGATAAGCCAGGCATACATATCTTCCACAATTTGTGGGAGACAATTCAGATTTAGAACATGTAAGGAATAGAGTTCCCTTGTTCAATCTGCCAGACTGCCCACCCATATTTCTGAGTTAACTTAGTTACCCAGGAAAGAGGGTAGAGCTGCCACTTTGTACAATATAAGGGGCACAATTCATACAGTTGATGTGAATTCCTAGTGGTGTATATTGGCCAACTTGCATGGTTGTATATGGTGACCTGAAAGAGAGGTATTTTTTCTTCTTCGAAAACTCACCTGAATTGCAGTACTATCTAAACTGATAACATGGAAATGAAGACCAAAAAAAAAAAAAAAAAAGAATCCCAAACCCATTGCTGTAGAGTCAATTCCAGCTCATGGCAACCTCAAGTGTTACAGAGTAGAACTTGCTCTATAGGGTATTCTTGACTATCATCTTTATGGAAACATATCACCAAGCCTTTCTTCAGTGGCATTGCTGGGTGGGTTGAAATCACCAACCTTTATGTTAGTAGATCAGCACAAACCATTTGCACCACCCAGGGACCTCATAAGCATGAAAAAAAGTCTACACTTTTTGTGTATCAGAAGGATAGGATATCCACCTTCTCTTTGTCAGAAGGTACCCTATACTGGAAGGAGTGAAGGAACTTACTGAAAAGGCTAAAGAGAGGTTAAACTTTTTAAAAAGAAAACAAATCTTTAAGTACAAATGGAGGCTCACTAACTCAAGTTTACAGTTAGGAATGAACAATCCACATCCAAAGAAACAATAGTCAGGAAATGTTTGATTCTCCAGAAGAAAAAATGACCCAATACTGCTGAAATCTGACTCCAGTTTTGAAAACAAGTACTCAATATTTAATAGCATCTCTCATGCCTCAATTTTTAAGCAAGCTTCCATTCACTGGAAAAGTCAGGAAGAGGGGGAAAGATCTTTATATTTGTCAAACTACTACTTATTACTGCTTATCAGAGTCCCTTATACTTTAGGAAAAATATAATTTGTAAATATAATAGACCAGATTCACAATCACTGCTCTATCTAGAGAATTCTACTCTGCTGAAGCAAAGCACTTGTCCAAATATGGCTATTTCAAAATAAATATATATATGTAAAATAAACATACAGAACATTTTTCTCTTAAAAATTTGTTTTGTTTCCAACTATTTCTTTACCCAGGTGCATTTTTTGAGAAGAACCCTCTGAAAAACTTCCAGCAGCTGGATTTGGCAGGAAATTGTGTGAGCAGTGATGGATGGCTTGCCTTCATGGGTGTACTTGAGAATCTTCAGCAATTAGTGTTTTTTGACTTCAGCACTGAAGGATTTTTACCCGATGCAGCATTAGTCAGAAAACTTGGCCACGTGTTATCCAAGTTAACTTTTTTGCAAGAAGCTAGGCTTATTGGGTGGCAATTTGATGATGAGGATCTCAATGTTATTAAAGGTACTTTTAAACTAGTAACTGCTTAAATAAAGGGCACTCTAAGCCAACAAATGCTCTGGGGGCCTCATTACTTTCAGTCTGTTGATTTTAAAACGTTTGCTCATATAGTCCAAGAGTCTGAAAGCACACCAACTCTATGGCAATGCATTCTACACCTAAAAATTACCCTTCTCAACAGGGTAATTTTTCTCTTTAAAAATTATCCCCTTTTAAACTTTCCCCTCCTTACTGATACCCTCTAGCTATCATCTCCCATGGAAATCTACTTTCTCAGTTTCATCATTTAGGATGAAAAGAAGAGGATGCCAGAAAAGGAGGCTAAAGAGGTGGAAGGAGTTTAACTTGATGACATGTGCAATAGTTTTGTGTCTCATTTCCCCTCCTAGGATTATCAGTGCCTTGAAGGAAGGAACTCTTGTTCATCTTTGTGTTCCCCTTGGCCTGAAAACAGCAGGTCACAAAGACTGAGGTATTATTTGCATATTTACTTAGTACAGTGTCGGCATGTAGTAGACTCTCAATAAACATTTGCTGAATATGAGCTAATTATCAATAGCTGTTGAAAAAACTAAAATTATTTAAAATCAGAGCAAAAACTCCATGTATGTTCTTTAATCAAACAGTTTAATTAAAATGATTTGAAATGTAAAAAGCACTTTCTTACATTAGAAGCAGATCTCACTCCCAAAAAGGATTGGCATTCTTTAATCAAAACAAACAAACAAACAAAAAAAAAAAACTGGCAGTTTTCAAGCAGCTAAATCAGAGGCATGAAATTCAGGCCCTCTCCAGAAGCTGATGCATGTATGTAATTCCAGTCATTACTTCCAAGATTAATAAAGAAAGGAAAAATGTACCCCATTTTTTATACCCTACAGAAGCTAAGGGTAGCTTGCCTTAATCTTTTCTTCAGCATCCTCAAAAATAAACCTTCCCCACAAAGAAAGAAGTCTAAGAAAAATCTGTTTAACAGATTTTTAAGTCGAGGCAAAAAAACAAAAACCTAAATGTAGTTCACCTTCTATTCTCATGGCACTTCAAATTAATGGCTTGAGTGTAGGCAACACTTGGCCTGTATGTTGAAGCAGTTACTGCAAACAAAATCTGGGTACAATAATTTGTTAAGCAAGTGGCCATATATTCTGCAGAGTTAGTCATAAAATATTAGAGCTGATATTTTACAGATCAACTACTTCAATCCCCTCCCTAACTTTACAGATGAGCAAAAGCTCAGAGAAGTTAAATGACTTATCCTGGTTACAAAACTACTTACACAGTGGCAGAATCAGGATTGGAATCCAAATCTCTTGCCTCCTAGTCCAGTGTTTTTTCCATTACAGTACAGTGACTTCTCAAAACACGGCTAATCACAGTCCATGGAGCTTGCTCTCAATCATACACCATGGGCCAAGAATCTAATTCAAACTTCCTTATCTAGCTTCAGGTGACTCTGTGGCAAGATCTAATAGTAAGGCTGCTACCTACAGGTCTATGCTGGCACAGTCCTTTGTTTTCATATCCAGAAACTGGCCAAAGCTTGGCAAATAAGACTTATCTATACAATAATGCATTGGCTAATGTCACCTGCAGCAGTTGGCATTACTGAATTTCATCAAGTAGAGCCAGTTCCTTTAGAACCCACAGGCAACTCTGAGTACCCGTTTTCAAATAGTGTAGGTAGATATTAAAGCACCTTTGGTGGGACAGCTCCACAGGTGTTGCCTCTTTAATGGGTGTTGAGGACATAGGCATATGACCTCATACAGAACTGTTGTTAGAACCTGAACACTTTTAAAATCCCATGAGGATGCAGAAGACACGCATGCGGTGGTAGCCTATACCTCTTAATCATGACTCAGTATATGGCAGTTCTTCAGATTTCACGCATGACCCCAATTCACATTTAGTTGAGGTCAATGGAGGAAAAATCACCCCGTAGTAGTAGACCAATAATAGGTATAGTAATTATTGAAGAACACAAGACAAAGGACAAGAAACAAGTTGCCTTACTACATTTTACGAAGTTTCGTTTTCCTTAGCAGTCAGGTAGTGTGGGCTCTACTTCTTCAAAAGGTCAAATAAATGCCTGAACAGGGTTGCAGATGGCAAAGACAATGACTGACCACTCACCATGCAAAAGTTACTTTGGACATGGTCACTTATCACCACAAGATGACTGCAATTCTGCTTGTCAGAGGCAATTTCTTGGATGCTGGTAATTCCATTGTGAGGAAATAGGATTTGGAAGTACCGCTTATATTTAAAAGAGGATGAGTTGACTGAAGAAACTGTTGCAGATTTTACAAAAAAAAGTCTCTGGATAGCTGGCCAATAGCTGGGAAAGTCATACATCTCTAGAAGCACTGGATTCTAGGAAAGCTATACCCACTCTCAAAATCCTTTTTTCCAAACTGTAATAATAGAATTCATGATAAAATGAATAAACTTCATAGGTAATTTGTGACTGCTATTTGTTATATTTTTTTATAATGTAGATCGTGATGGAAAGTCCTTAAAATTTGCATTTAGAAAACAATAAACAGTATAATCTACATGATTCTCATATTTCCGGACAGTTAACAATTCACTGTTTTTGACAAAGCAAAACAAAAAAAAAGCTAGAAACTGCCTATTGCAGACCTAACAATACTGTATACTATAATCTAAGGTCCTTATGTTTTGGTAAACTTATATAAACTCAAAATTGTTTATGCAACTCTGAAAAGATATGGAATTCCATATATTTTGATAATACATTTTATACATTTTGCTAATAAAACTTTAAAAAGTCAAATAATAAAAATTACAAAAAAGATAAATTCCATCACTATGCCAGTATTCAGTTAAATGTTACAAAAACTGGTATTCTTTCATTGCACATCACCAGAGGATTTGGCATTCATTTAACCAAAATAAAACAATGAGAACCATGAACTATTTACAAACGGTATTAAAATTTTCTAATGAGAAAAAAAACCAAAACTCTGATATTAAAACTTTTGAAATTTGTTAGATATTAGAATGTGTTCTAAAATGTCTAATTAAAAAAAGGTTTGCTTTTACTTTGTAAGATATAACTCAGGAGGCCCTTAAGAAAAAACTCATAGCAACCCTACAGGATAGAGTAGAACTGCCCCATAGAGTTTCCAAGGCTATGAGAGCGAATCAACTCGACGGCAATGGGTTTGGTTTTCCTTTTTTTTTTTAAGAAAAAAGGTAGCAATAAAGTTTGAAAAGCCACAAAATTGGCTCTTACTTTCAGAATAGACTTTTTTCTCTGTCCTAAAATGTGCTACTTATTAAAGAGGCATGTTTATAAATTTCACTGAAGAAAATACTGTTCTATTAATTATGTGACAGGATCCACTCTATCATGTGGTTCTCTTAAAAAGCTAACATCCACACAGCAGGTCAACTACAAAACCACAGACAGCAAAACTGAAATTTAGAGAAACATGTTTTCTAAAGCAAACTTATTTAAAGCCTATTACATTTAGAAGGATCTCACTGTCCCAAATACATTTCACAAAAATATAGTTTCATAGGTTTCATGAAATGTGAATAAGATTACTATTCTCTAACACTTACAGTAAATGAGTAAATAATTGAACAGTCAATGCAAAGTTGGATAACAATAAATCAGAGGTCAAGGAGTCAAAATTCCTTATAAAAACAGAGTACACTAAGGTCTTGGTTGTCCAATTCTATTGTTAGTTCCATATCTACTTGGTGTATTTATAAGGTCAGTCCTGAATCCTTGGGTTGCTCCAATTCCTGGAACTCCAAGTCCTTGACTGAGTAAGCTGCTATAATGTGTGTATCCATGATTAAGACCCAAACCATAAGGCCTCGTTTGTGTGTTTAAAAGAATAACTGGGCTCACATTTTTTCCAGGGGTGTTAAATGAAAATTCTGGAGGTAGACTACTAGGTTTAGCTGGAGTTGATGTGACAGGATTCAAAACATCAGTACTCTTTAAAGGAGGCATTGGGATTACATGATGATCTGAAAAGTTTAGGACATTGGCTGCAACAGGCCCAGACAGTAAGGCAGGCCTAATCCAATCATCCTTGAAAATCTGAACAGTCAGAGTAGACACCAGAGTGTACAGCCTGTTGGTCACGTGAGCAAGAACCATTTGTTCATTTGCATCTCGTCGAATTCTTACATGTACTGATCCAGCCTAAAAGGGGCAAAATCATAAAAAAGACTGCTTAGAATTTTACTACGGAAAATTCCATTAGAAATGAACATTTTATTCATATTTTGGTTTTAACAGTACTTCACACTTCCTTTAAAACAAGAGAAAGCTTAACGTTTTCACATTTCTTAAAGACTACTTAGTAGTGATTATCAAGATAAAGAGTTAATGAAATATTCTGTGACTAAATAAAATGTGACTCTTTATTAAAAAAACACAATATTCACTGGTTGCCTACTAAGGGCTAAGCACTCTGAATAAGTATAAGAAAAAAGAGATTATAACATGCTGTTATAACACAAGGGAGAATATAAATGAAGTATATAAAAAATGCACTGGAAGGTCAGAAAAGGTAGGTATTAATTCCAATTGGGAAAGACTTTAGAGGAAGATGGCATTTGATCTAGGGTTGATAGTTAAATGGAATTTCAAAATGAGACAGGCATTCCAAACTGAAGGAACAATTAAAATGCATGTATTATTGCATGTTTGGGCAAGAGTAATAATACTAATATATAAAGAAGTACAAATATTTCAGCAGGCAAAAGGAAGAGGAAAGGAAGGAGAAAGAGAAAAGAAAGGAAGGAAGGAAATAAGGTTAAATAGTAAGACTAACAGTTGTTGTTGTTTGGTGCCGTCAAGTCGCTTCCAACTCATAGGGACCCTATGTACAACAGAATGAAACACTGCCCAGTACTGAAAAATCATGACGAGAGCTTTGGTTTTAACAGCAGCAGTATAACAGAAGTAAAATAATCAGATTTCAGAAAAAAGTGTAGGCAGGAAACGAGTGCCAACAGTGCAGGTTAGAAATGAGGGCTAAGCTAGGGCAAGAATAGTGGGGTCAGAGAGTGAGAGATGGATTCCTGATAATCCATGGGCAGAAGTGGGAGGACATGATGGCTACCTGGATTTAATGGATAAGGAATTTAGACTCATCAGAGATGATCTCAAGGTTTCTATCCTGAGTTACTAGAAGGACAGGGAGCACCAGACATTACAAGGATGGTGAGAAGAATGTTTATTAACTCGAAAAGATGCTTATACCATATAGTGTGTGTTTAAATTTTAAAAAAGTAGGTTCAGCAATGATCCTATTTTGGTTAAAACACACACACAGGGAAAAATATCAAGAATGGCAGCACTTATCTCTAGATAGTAAAATTATTAACGACTTTTATTGTCTTCTTTTTGACTGAGCTATAAGTTCTAATTTTTCTAACAATCAGGTACTATTTTTAAAATAATATTTAAACAAAAGTATACAGTTGTTTTTAGGTGCCCTCGAGTCAGTTCCAATTCATAGCGACCCTATGTACAAAACAACGAAACACTGCCCAGTCCTGCACCATCCTCATGATCGTTGTTATGCTTGCGCCCATAGTTTCAGCCACTGTGTCACTCCATCTCCTTGAGGATCTTCCGCTTTTTCACTTACCCTCTACTTTACCAAGCATGATGACCTTCTCGAGGGACTGACCCCTCCTGATAAAATGCCCAAAGTATATAAGACCTAAGTCTTGCCATCCTCGCTTCTAAGGAGCATTCTGGCTGTAGTTCTTCCAAGACAGATTTGTTTGTTCTTTTGGCAGTTCATGGTATATTCAATATTCTTTACCAACATCATAATTCAAAGGCCTCAATTCTTCGGTCTTCCTTATTCATTGCCCAGCTTTCGCATGCATATGAGGCGACTGAAAACACCATGGCTTGGGTCAAGTGCACCTTAGTCTTTAAAGTGACATCTTTGGTTTTTAACACTTTAAAGAGGTTTTTTGCAGCAGATATGCCCAATGCAATGTGTTGTCTGATTTCCTGACTGCTGCTTCTATGGGTGCTGATTATGGATCTAAGTAAAATGGAATCCCTGATGTCAATCTCTTCTCTGCTTATTATGATGTTGCTTATTGGTCCAGTTGTGGGGATTTTGTCTTCTTTATGTTGAGGTGTAATCCACACTGAAGGCTGAAGTAATTGATCTTCATCAGTAAGTGCTTCGGGTCCTCTTCGTTTTCAGCAAGCAAGGTTGTGTCATCTGCATAACACAAGTTGTTAATGAGTTTTCCTCCAATCCTGATGCTACATTCTTCATACAGTCCAGCTTCTCAGATTATCTGCTCAGCATACAGATTGAATAAGTATGGTGAAAGGATACAACCCTGACATACACCTTTCCTGACTTTAAACCGTGCAGTATCCCCTCGTTCTGTTCGAACGACTGCCTCTCGATCTATGTACAGGTTCCTCATGAGCACAATTAAGTGTTCTGGAATTCTCATTCTTTGCAATGTTATCCATAATTTGTTATGATCCACACAGTTAAATGCCTTTGCATAGTCAATAAAACACAGGTAGACATCTTTCTGGTATTCTCTGCTTTCAACCAGGATCCATCTGACATCAGCAACGATATCCCTCATTCCATGTCCTCCTCTGAAACCAGCTTGAATTTCTGGCAGTTTCCTGTCAATGTACTGCTGCAACTATTTTTGAATGCTCTTCAGCAAAATTTTACTTCCATGTGATATTAATGATATTTTTTGATAATTTCTTCATTTGCTTGGATCACCTTTGAAATAGGCAAAAATATGGATCTCTTCCAGTCGATTGGCCAGGTAGCTGTCTTCCAAATTTCTTGGCACAGAGGAGTACTCCCAGTGCTGCATCCATTTATTGAAACATCTCAACTGGTATTCGGTCAATTCCTGGAGCCTTGTTTTTTGCCAGTGCCTTCAGTGCAGCTTGGACTTCTTCCTTTGGTTCTTGATCATATGCTACCTCCTGAAATGACTGAGCATTGATCAGTTCTTTTTGGTACAGTGACCGTGTACTCCTTCCAACTTCTTTTGATGCCTACTCGTCATTCAGTATTTTGCCCACAGAATCTTTCAATATTGCAACAGGCTTGAATTTTCTCTTCAGTTCTTTCAGCTTGAGAAATGCCGAGCGTATTCTTCCCTTTTTGTTTTCTAACTCCAGGTGTTTGCAAATTTCATTATAATACTTTACTTTGTTTTCTTGAGCCACCCTTTGAAATCTTCTGTTCATTTCTTTTACTTCATCATTTCTTCCATTCACTTTAGCTATTCTATGTTCAAGAGCAAGTTTCAGAGTCTCTTCTGATATCCATTTTGGTCTTCTCTTTCTTTCCTGTCTTTTTAATGAACTCTTGCTTTCTTCCTTGATGTCATTCCACACTTCGTCTGGTCTTCGGTCATTAGTGTTCAATGCATCAAATCTGTCCCTGAGATGGTCCCTAAATTCAGGTGGGATATACTGAAGGTTGGACTTGTTTTAATTTTCTTCAGCTTCAACCTGAACTTGCACGTGTGCAACTGATGGTCTGTTCTGCAGTCAGCCCCTGGCCTTGTTCTGACTAATGATATTGAGCTTTTCCGTCATCTTTTTCCACAGATGTAGTCGATTTGATTCCTGTGTATTCCATTGGCAAGGTCCACGTGTACAGTCGCCGTTTATGTTGTTGAAAATAAGTATTTGTAACGAAGAAGTCGTTGGTTTGCAAATTCTATTATGTGATCTCCAGCATCATTTCTATCACAAAGGCCATATTTTCCAACTACTGATCCTTCTTCCTTCCCAACTTTCGTATCCCAATCACCAGTAACTACCAATGCATCCTGACTGCATGTTCAATCAATTTCATACTGCAGAAGTTGGTAAAAATCTTCAGTTTCTTCATTTTTGGCCTTAGTGGTTGGTGGGTAAATTTGAATATTAGTCGTATTAACTGGTCTTCCTTGTGGGCGTATGGATATTATCCTATCACTGACAGCGTTGTACTTCAGGATGGATGTTGAAATATTCTTTTTGATGATGAAGGCAATGCCATTCCTCTTTATTTTACCATTCCTGGCATAGTAGGCCATGATTGTCTGATTCAAAATGGCCATTTCATCTCACTAATGTATGATATCAATCTTTATGCATTTCATTTCATTTTTGACGGTTTCCAACTTTTCCTAGATTCACACTTCGTACATTCCACATTCCAATTATTAATGGATGTTTGCAGCTGTTTCTTCTCATTTTGAGTCACGCCACATCAGCAAATGAAGATCCCAAAAGCTTGACTCCATCCACGTCATTAAGGTCCACTCTGCTTTAAAGAGGCAGGCTTCTCCAGTCCTCTTTTGAGTGCCTTCCAATCTGGGGGGCTTATCTTCTGGCACTATATCAGACAATGGTCCGCTGCTACTCATAAGGTTTTCACCAGCTAATTCTTTTCAGAAGAAATATACAGTAGAGTATATAAAATTAAACAAAATAGCCAGCAGACATTCCATGTTGGTTTCTAAACTCAGAGTTTCAAAAGTAAAAAAATTACAACAAAGCATAGACTGCACCTATATTAGCCAAAAATATGTGTTACTTACAATGTGTCTGAATCTATGATTTGGAAGCTAAATATTGAGCAGTAATGAGAGAGCTATTGTCAATCGTGAGATAGAGAAAACATATTGCTTAAATTTGACTTCTAGTTTATTACTTTTAGGTAAGACAAGCCACGTCTAGAAATCAAGTTATCTTTGATTTCTCCCTGTTCTTTGTCACTGCCATCTCATAACTGTCATGATGCAAAACTATAAAAGATACTGTATCCCCTCTCAGTGTAATTCAGAAATCAAAGTAATTACAATACGTGGAAAGCTTATCTGAGTACAAGTTTGAACTAAGTCTCATATGATTATGGTGCATGCATTAATCTATGGCTTTTGTGACATCTATTTTTGGCAACTCAGAAGATTGTTTCATTAATTTCTTGGGTCTTAACTAGGTACTACATAGGTGCAGTTTCTAGATGTCCAAGTTCTGAGTAGCTGATTATATTCTGTGTTTATAAGGCACCCAGCTTAATAAACACTTCCCTATTGATTTATTAATATCATCAGTACAATTAGAAGAATGGTTAGAAATGACCTGCACTACTGGGGAAATGTAAATTGGTATAAGCAAGCATTCTGGAGGGCAATTTGGCAATCTGCATCAAAAGCCATAAAAAATGTGAGTATCTTCTGACTCACAAAAACTACTTCTAAAATTTAATCCTTTTTTCTGTAACCCTAAAACTGCTGTAAAAAAGAAAGTGTATTAAAGAATTAATCTTAAGGAATGACAGATATGTACAAAGATTAGTCTACAAAAATGTTCATCCCGGTCCTGTTTCTATAGGAAAATTGAAAACAAGCTAAATGTCCAGTAGGAGGCTGATTAAATAAATTATGGTATACTCACATAATGGAAAACTCTGGAGCCACTAAACATTATGTTGGGATTCTTGGAAGATGGCAGCAGAGGTGGCAATCTTTGACCCACTCAAACATCCTCATAAAAATAGAGAAACTAGGACAGCAAAACCAAAAACCTATCGGCAACAGCTACAAAAAACTAGGTAACACAGTGCTCCCCAGGAACCTCCAAATACAAGTTTTAAGTCCGCAAAGTATCAGTATCTGTGCAACAAGAAACAGGAGGAGGCAACAGAGTATCTGCCTGACCTGAAAACCCAAAGCAGCTAACAGGTACTTAATGGAAATCTAGGCCAGCAGTTGAAAGTAGGAGGGGGTTTGTACATTTCAATAGTGGGTAGTACAATGGGTGTGCAGTAAGGTCTGAGTCCTATGAGCTCTCAAAAGTAACCAGGCAAAGCTCCCTTCCAGGACAAAGCCCCATGCTAAGAAGAAACAACTAGGAACAGAATTCAAATTGAGCAGCACAGTCGAAACAAAGGACACAGAAGGTTCAGGTAAAAATGGGGGAAGAGGAAAAGACCCAGGAGAAAGAAGAAACTTCCACCTCACAGAAGCATCAAAAGAGTGAGCTCTAGAGCCAAGAATTCAGACACACTACCCTAAACCACTCCTTATTTTTCAAAAGCTCAGGAAAAATAATTTCACATAAAAATAAGCAACAGAAAAAGACTGACATCAAATCTCACACAAACTTATAAGAAAAAGAGAATATAGGATAGATAATAAAAGATCACCAGAAATATATGCCTACAAAACAGATGAGAACTGTAACCTACTTTGTCAACATAAGCCAGACATGAAATAAGAACCACATGGCAACCAATGTCACAAAACAGTATGTGTATTAACTGTTTAATGAGAAACTAATTTGCTCTGTAAACCTTCATCTAAAGTACAATAAAAAAAGAAATAAGAACCACATAAATCTGAATTAGAAAATCTCAGAAATGAGATGATAGAATGTAAAAAAAGAATTACAAATAAAAGAAAAATAGTTTAGCCTTCAGGAACCCAGGTGGCACAGTGGTTAAAGTGCTCAGCTGCCAACTGAAAGGTGAGCGGTTTGATCCCACCCAGCTGCTCCACGGGAGAAAGATGTGGCAGTCTGCTTCTGTAAAGATTTATAGCCTTGGAAACCCTACAGGGCAGTTCTACTCTGTCCTTTAGGGTTGATGTGAGTTGGAATCGACTCAACGGCGGTGGGTTTTTGGTATAACTGAAAAAAGCTTTTCTGAATGTTTTTTGAAAATTGCTTTTGAAACAACATATTGAAAGGGCACACTTTGTACCTGAAATAACTGACCCAGAATGACCAACACAAAAATACATTCTGGTAAAATTCCTGGACTTAAAAGAAAAAAATCCTTTCTCATCCAGGCAAAAAGATCAAGCCCCATATAAAGGGGGAAAAAAATCAGACTGTCATCAAGCTTTATCACAGAAAAACTTTATGCCAGAGATAAATGGAGAAATATATTTAAGAAACTCAAGGAAACAAAATGTCTGCTGAGGATTTTATATCCAGCCAAACTGATCATCATGTATAATGACCACAGAGTGTTTTCAACACTCAAGAATTTATGAAATATTGTTCCTGAGTCCTTCCTGAAGAATCTGCTAGGGAATGAGCTTTAGACATCCAAAATGACTAAGGAGACTGAAGATTCAGGGAAAGTGGAAGTGTGTGGTGAAATGAGTCCATTATGTGGTGTTTTGCCTTGGTTCTTTAGAAAAACAGCTCGAGAGATTTTTCCCTTAATCCTCAAGGAATTATCTTTGTCCTGGTTTTCTACCCCAGAGGGTTTGTTACATTTCCTGGGTAAACTGTAAACAACTTGGTTTGATACTTCTTGTCTGGCACTTTGATACTTTTTTGGTCTGCCCTATGACTGGTATGCATCCTGCAAGGGAATGGTCAATATACTATGCAAATGAAATGTCTGTAGCCTACTGTCTTAGGCTGAGTTCTCTAGAGAAGCAAAACCAGTTAAGTGTATAAATATATACACAGAGAGATTTATATCAAGGAAATGGCTCAGACGGTTGTAGAGGCTGGAACATCCCAAGCCTGTGGGTTAGACTTCTCCTGATTTCACATAGCTCCAGGGGTGGCAAACCCAAGATTGGCAGGTCTGACAGCAGGGCTCTTGCTCACAGGCTGTGAAGATGTGATGAATCCCAAGATCAGCAGGCAAGATTGCAGGTGAGCTGCTAGCTTAAGTCCCAAGAAACAGAGGTCAGATGAACAGGAGCCAGCTGCACGATCCAGACCGAGCAAAAGCCCACAAGTCTTGCCAGAATGTCTACTTATATTCAATGCAGGCCACATGCCCAAAGAAACTCCCTTTCAACTGACTGTGGAGGTGATCACATTACATCAAATCTCATCACGGAAGTGATCACAATATCATACAACTGCCAAACTACATCATAACTGCCAAACCACTGATGATCACAGTCTAGCCAAGTGGACACATAACCTTAACCATCACACCTACAATGCAGATGAGGTCTGTGGCCTACTGAGAGGGGATTAGTCAGTTCATGGCCCTGGTGGGAGAGCCATGCCTTGAAACTGACAAGGAGTTATAGATACAGGCAGCCAACTCCATAGAGATTTCAGAGACAGAAAGAAGCAGGAAGAGAAGCAGAAGGAAGAAAGGAGAGAGAAGCAGAGAGAGAGGAGGCAAGGAATCTCTTAAAAGAGCTGTAACATAGGTCAAGGGCTGTAACACTGAAGACAGTGAGAGGCCCAGAAGGGGCCCAGCGGCAGAACTGGCAGGGACAAGCCCAGAGGGGTTCAGCAGCTGAGCCAGCAGCAACAGGCCCAGAAGGGGCCTGTGGCAGAGTTGGCGTTGACAGATGGTAGAGCCAAGAAGAGCCTGTCCTGAGGGGGCTAAGAGGAGCCTTTCTTAAAGGGGCCAAGAGGAGCCTGTCTTGAGGGGGCCAAGAGGAGCCTGTCCTAAGGGGGCCGAGAGGAGCCTGTCCTCAGAAGGCAGAAAGGAACCTGTCCTCAGGGGGCTGAGAGGAGGCCTGCATGACCAAGAGGGGGTGTGCATGGCAGAGAGAAGGGCTTGCTTGTTTGCACAACTGAGACAGCTGTCCTGCACTTAAGAAGGGAGACTTTTGCCTACATGCTTCCTGATCCTAAGATGTAGCCTGTTGATCCTGATTCTGAGTTGTACCCTGTTCCTTAATAAACCACTTAACTGTTAAGTATGGTCTGTGAGTTCTGTGTGGCCACTGCAGCGGCTCACTGAACTCAGCAAAGAGTGCTGTTGGAGAAATGGCTGGTGTTAGAATTGGTAAAAAAGCTGGAGAGTGGAGGTATGTCTAACCTCCACATCATAGGAATCAGCTTTGGGCTGATGGTGATTCTCATCATTCTCTTTTGTCAATTTAGACAGGTTCTGATGCTACTACTATTACTACTACTGCCATTTCACAAGGTGAAACAGCCATTTTTCCACTAAGAGAGCATAGCATGTGCCTCTTATTTAGGAATTACAGTAACTATGGATTTGCCCAGTATTAAGACTATTAACAGTAGTTTGAAAGAAAAACAATCCCTCAATTTCACAGGTCACTGAATCCATCTACATTTTAAACTCTGTAGAACAGAAAGGGAAATCAAAGGCTATATGAAAAAAAAAATTTTTTTTATTGTACTTCAGGTGAAAGTTTACAGAATAGTTTCTCATTAAACAGTAGTACACATATTGTTTTATGACATTGGTTAACAACCCCATGACATGTCAAACCTCTCCCTTCTCGACATTTTTTTTTTTTTTTTTTGCTGAAAAGATACATAGCCAAAGATACACCATTTCAAAAATTTCTACATGCACAGTTCAGTGACATCGACTACGCTCTTCCAATTCTGCTGCTATTCTCACATTAGATGAAGGTTTACAGAACAAAATAGTTTCTCATTAAACAGTTAGTATACATGTTGCCCTATGACAATAGTTAACAACCTCACAACACATCAACACTGTCCTTACTCAATCTTGGGCTCCCTATGACCAGCTTTCCTGTCCCCTTCTGCCTTCTAGCCCTTGTCCCTGGACTGCTGTGCCTCATTAGTCCCATTGTTTTATGGGCTGTCCAATCCCCATCTGAACGGTGAACCTTGGAAGTGACTTCACCACAGAGCTAAAAGGGTGTCTGGGGGCCATATTCTTGGGGTTTCTCCAGTCTCCTGTAGGCCAGTAAATCTGGTCTTTTTTTTGTGTGTTAGAATTTCGTTCTACGTCCTTCTCCAGCTCTGTCCAGAACGCTCTGTTGTGATCCCGGTCAGAGCAGTCAGTGGTAGCCAGGCACCATCTAGCTGTACTGGACTCAGTCTGGTGGAGGCCTTGGTAGCTGTGGTCCATTAGTCCTTTGGGCTAATCTTTTCCTTGTATCCTGTTCTCTTCATTCTCCCTTGCTCCCGAAGGGATGAGACCAGTGGAGTATCTTAGATGGCTGCTCACAGGCTTTTAAAACCCCAGATGCTACTAACCAAGGTAGAATGTAGAACAGTGTCTTTATAAACTGTGTTACGCCAATTGAACTAGATGTTCCCCGAGACCATGGTCACCACAGTCCTCCACCCAGCAATTCAGTCCCTCAGGGAGTTTGGATGTGTCTATGGAGCTTCCATGACCTTTCCTTGTACAAGTTGTGCTGGCTTCCCCAGTATTATATGAAAATTTTAAAGAAATATTTTTAGTTTAAAAAATTAAAAACTATGTTTTAAATTATAACTAAAGTAATATGTAGAGAACATACCAATGAGCCAAAACCTAGGGTCCAAAAATGCTCATTTCGGACTTCCAAAACTCCATCCAAAGTAGATACCTAATAAAAAAACATAAAAATAGGTTATCAAGATTGCCTGTATTTTACATCCAACACAGTTCAGCCACCTTATGGACTTGTTCTAAGCCTAGGAATGCATACATGGCCAAATCCTGCAGGACACTAACTAGCCAAGAGAAATCTCAGACCACTCAAGACATCATTCCTGCTTATTCAATGCTGACCCAAAGGCCTGTTTTCCCAGTTTCCTGCTTGCCCTAATCCTTCTAGAATCAGGTCCTGACTGCTCAGTCTTAACCTCCCCACCACCACCACCACCACACCTTGCTCAAAAGTGTACAGTTCTTTTAACTTTACCAAAACAAACAAACAAACAAAATTGCCATCGAGTTGATTCCAACTCATAGCAACCCTAAAGGACAGAGCAGAACTGCCCCATAGGGTTTCCAAAGAGCAGCTGGTGGATTTGAACTGCCAATCTTTTGGTTAGCAGCTGAGCTTTTAACCACTGCATCACCAGGGCTCCACTTTATTAATATGGCATATATTTATATCTAGCGCTTGTGGTATCAGATTTTTTTTTTTGGTCTTCTTGATCATTTCTTTCTCTTAAATAAACCTCTGCACAACACAGGATGTTATTTGGATGTGGGCCAATAGGAAATTCCAAGACAGTGAGATAAATGGCATAATCCACTGGTACAGTGGCACAGGAAACATACCCAGGGTCAGGCTTCACTAGCTGAGACAAGTAGTCAGCTATATTGGTACAAGTGGTCTTTGTTATACCAATAACCAATAATTTAAAGCAGTCTCAACATTCAAAAAATTAAATTAGCTTATTCCCTCATTAGTTAGCAGGTAGAAATTTATAATAATAGAAAGTCTACAAGTGGTGAAACAATCAACATGTAAAAGTGGGTTTTGACTTTATTAAAATCTGAAGTTTGAATACAGAGTCATAAAAATCACAGCACTTATATAGCTGATAGGGTAGTCTTTAGACCAACACTTTGCACATTTATTTCAAGTGAATTTGGCTTCCAAACTGAGCAATTCCTCACAATTTTCTATTTTTGCCACTATATGATGGCTCCTACTGTGTAATTGGAGTCCTAGTGCCTCAGTGGTTAAGAGTTCAGCTGCTAATCAAAAGGCTGGCAGCTCGAACCCACCAGCCGCTCCTTGGAAACCCTATGGGGCAGTTCTACTCTGTTCTACAGGCTTGCTATGAGTCAGAATAGACGACGGCAACAGGTTTTGGCAACGGGTACTGCGTTATTATAAAAAACACAAAATACAGTAAAATACAGTAGTATTTACGTCTACTTTTCAAGTCCTTAATTACAAATTAAAATGATTTTATTTACCATTCTATCTTACCTCTCTGATAAGTTTATCCAACTGACCAATAACATGAGGTGGTGTTGTCTATGGAAAAATAAAATATAAATAAACTAGGGAGAAAAAAATCTTTTGCAACAGAGGTCTTGAAACAAAAATAATTGGGTTTTATCAATGTCACTGAATTGTGCATGTAGAAACTGTTGAACTGGTATATGTTTTGCTCTGTATATTCTCAACAACAAAATAAATAAAATTTTAAAAATAATAATAATTGGGTTTTATAACAGCCTTGGCTTTGACATGTGCCCTATCATGATTCAGGGAAGAGGGGTTTCAACTGGCTCTACTAGTGGTACTAGCATCAGGAATCAGCCCATTCTCATTTTTTAATAAGCTGCTCCAAAAGTACATAAGGCTGAAAGACCCAATCTACCAAACAACCAAAAATCTTAAAGAAATTATCAGAAAAGTAACATTTTGTACAGGACATAGCACTATACAACTATTATTGTTATTGCTTCTGGAGATGGTGCTACAGCCCTTAAGTTTTAGAAAAGGCATGAGGGTGAGACAGAAGGAAAAAAACAGTGATTATATATCCAACCCTGGGAAACTACTTTTCTACTCAGGTGCCTGTCTACATGTGTTCCTATTGCTTCAATAAGTAGTAATTTCTCATTTTTAATTTTAAGCTTGAAATTTAAAAGTCTCATTGATCCAATGACAGAAAATAAGAAAGCAATCATAACCACATTATACAACAGCAAAAGCACATTTATTGGGGGGAAAATAAATATCTAAGTAACATAAATAAGTAAATTTTTAAGTAACGTTGTCACTTGAAACATTATTAGAGGCAAATAATTTTAAAGTCATGATTTTGTCTTACAGTATAAAACAGGAGGATTTGTGCCTATTTTACAGGTCAACTAAATTTCTGGTTCTTACTATATACATTTCAGAGATTAGTTTTTAACTTCATTGCTAACAATGTCCTCCAGTAGCTAAAAACTTCACAATCTAATAGAAGAATATGAAAAATTTTATCATTTGGTAGGAGAACACAGCTAATACTAAGCATGCACATTGAAAGAAAAATCTTACCTGGAGTAATACTTTCCCACTGTACACACTCATAGGATACATAGTACCAAATGTCATCAGAGAAATGGCTATAGCAGAGGCAGTATCTACAGCAAAGTAATTACTAAAAGGAAAAAAACAATTCTAAATCGTAAATGTATGCCTCACTGGGAATCTTACAATTCAGTCTACTGAAAGTTAATTATCTAAAGCAACAGGCCAGCTTTATCACAATTGGCCACTACTGGTACAACAACAACAAAAAAAATAGTTTTCCCACCAAAGTTTAGAAAAAAAATAACAATTACGTTAATTAGTGTGAAGAGGGATGATGAAGGAAAAAACACTGTTAGCATTTCCCAACCATATATTTTTCAATCTCCTTGTAAACTAGGAAGTTTTCAAATATATCCAATGCTTCATTGAGACCGACAAATAAAAAACTTTAACTAGTAACTTCTGATGGAGAGAGATTAATGATTCTATCAATTTTCCTGTAAACAGTAACTCTCCAATAATTACTACCAAAATTTTTCAAAATTCCCCATGACCTTTACAACATAAGATTCTCCAGGAATTTGTTATAGGAACATTGTGGCCAAAGTGCAATATCTCATCCGTAGTTCAGACTGGGCTGAAGTCCTATTGACAAGACAGGACAAAAGGCCAATAATTGGAAGCTGATAATGCACTCTTTTTCACTTTTTCCTATATGCTGGGAATAGAAACATGAGTAAGACGTAGTCCTTGTCCTTGAAATAGCAGGAGATACACATGTAAAAACCATAATGAGTGAATTGGTATATGTTTTGCTGTGTATATTCTCAACAACAATAAAATCATATTAGCAAAAAAAAAAAAAAAAACCCATAATGAAGCACTTTGGTTACTAAAGTAAAAGTCTCTAGGGGTTACCATCCATGCACAATAAAAGTGAGTGACAAACATACTGGGGTAGGGATAATTGAAAAAGTCTACATATAAAAAGAGGAGGTAACATTTGAGCTGAGCATTCACAGATTAGCCAGATAATGGGAAGAAGATATTCCAGACAGTGAAAACAAGCATGTGCAAGGGCATGAAAAACTTGATAGAGCAAGAAAACTATAGTTAGTTACAGATGGAGAAAAGGCTATAGTGGCAAGGTTGGCAGCAGCTTAACTACACAAGACTAACAAATTTTTAATTTCTTTTAAATATGATTTGGGGATTTTGAAACAGGAAAATATTACGTCCAGACTTGCAATTCTGAATGACCACTTTAGCAAAATAGAAGATAACCAGTAATATGTAAGAGTGACAATTAGAAGACCAGAAGACTATTCTAATAGGCCAAGGAAATGATGATGAAGGCCTCAACAGAGACAACAACTAGAAGAATGGGAAAGAGGAGATAGATAAGTATGAAAGAAAGGTTAAATAAGACTTGGCAGCCGATTAGAGTTGGTCTGGATGAGTAGGATGAGCAGGGAGGAGGAAGGACAAATAGGTATTTAAGAATGGAAGTATTTAAGATGAGGACTACAAGAAAAAAGCAGATTCAGTGATTGGAGAAAACAGGTTCAGCTATGATAAAAATGAATTAAAGGCAGAAAGATAGGACTTTTTGGAATTCAATAGAGATCTAGGCTGGAAATACAGATTTGGGAATCACATACAGGTAGTAAATAAAAACAAATAATTGTATGCAATCTCCCAGGAGGATATGTAAAACAGGAAAAATAAAAATTAAGGACAGACTCTAGGAAAAACTAACATTCAAAGGATGGGTAGCAACAGAATCGTAAGTCATAAAATGTTCAGTTTACAGCAGCTGTAAAGTCTATCTCCTAAAAGTCTTTTTTTTAAATTACTTCACACCTACTTCCTCTTTTTCTCTCTCTCTCAGCAATAGCAGCTGTGGCTTAGATCTCTGTCTTAATGTCATCTCTGCTCCACTCAGGTCAGCAGTAGGAAATTTAAATAGTTTTTCCAGTATGCATTATAGACTGTAGTAAGAAATACTTATTGAATCCAAACTCCCTTAATTTTTCAGATGAAGACACTTGAGGACAAGATTTGACCAAAGTTACACACATTATCAGCAAAAACATTAAGCTGGATCCCTATCCTTCCCCCTATGCCCTTAAAAGACAGGCCCAGAAACTGTTAACACACTTAACAGTAATAAAAAGTACTTACTTAATTTCAATTAGCATGTATGTAATACAAAGAGCAAATGCTCCAGCAAGATCGATCAAAACAAACGGATTCATTCGAGGAAGGAAGATACTGCTAAGTCCTGGAATAATTCCACACAAGCTATGAAAAAAAAAAAGTATTCATTAGCAGAAGTCATGTAATACCATCTGTAAAAGATGACTTGTATTTTATTATTATATATCTTTTTAAGAAAGCAAAAGAGGATTTGGGAGCAAAATTTTTTCACTCGTAGAAATCTGTTTTATATCATCAATTAAAAAGTAAAGTGAGATTAAGAAACTGATCTGTAAAAAAAAAAAAAAAGAATCTGATCTGTGAGAGTCATGCAGTAACCTCAGCAATAAATAACTGAAGTTCCCACAAGAGATATATTTCTTCTGCATTCCTTTTTTCCTCTCAAAAGATGAATTTTATTGCATCTTTAAAATATCACCAATAGGTCTTAGAAATTATCTGGTCTCTTGTTTCTGTAGCTGGACAACTCTTAGATTTTATTCATCAGCCTGCTAAACTATTCATTTTTCAGAGACACAGACACTATCCAAAAATTTTCTGGTATCCATGTTTTTAATGGCCATGGTTGCTGAACTAAAACAACTCAATTTGCTATAAGTTCAATGTCATGTTCTTTAAAAATTAACTCATCTTTCTGGGCTTGAGATTCTGAGCAAACAACCCCTGGCCTCATCTGAACCGTATGAATGTATTTTCATACAAGATATTTTGGAGATACCAATGAAACAGAATTGAGAGTCCAGAAATAAACCCATACATCTACAGTCAACTGATTTTTGACAACAATGCTAAGTTCATACCATGGGGAACAAATAGTCTCTTTAACAAATGGTGCTGGGACAACTGGATCTCCACATGCAAAAGAAGGAAGCTGGACTCATATCTTACACCATATACAAAAATTAATTCAAAATGGATCAAGGACCTAAATGTAAGACATAAAACTCTTAGAAGAAAACAGAGAGGTATATCTTCGGGACATAGTTTTTAACAATGGATTCATAGATATGACACTAAAAGCGCAAGCAAGAAAAGACAAAAATAAATTGGACTTCATTAAAATTAAAAACTTTCTTCAACAAAGGACTTTAAGAACAAAGTGAAGAGACAACCTATATATCTCTAATAAAGGTTTAATATTCAAAATATATAAAGAACTCTTACAACTTAACAACAAAAAGACAAACAACCCAATTAAAAAAAGGTGCAACAGATTTGAACAGACATTTCACCAAAGAAGATATACAAATGGCCAACAAGCACATGAAAAGATGTTCAAGATAATTTGCCACTGGAGAGATGAAAATCAAAACCACAATGAGATATCACTTCATCCCCACCAGCATGGCTAAGATAAAAACAAACAAAAAACAGAAAACAACAAATGCTGACAAGCATGTGGAGAAACTGGAACCCTCATCCATTGCAGGTGGAAACGCAAACTGGTACAACTGCTGTGAAAAAGTCTGGTGGTTCCCCAAAAAGTTGAACATAGAAATGCCATATGACCCAACAGTTCTAAGAATGGAATATTATCCAGTCATAAAGAGAAATGAAGTCCTGATACAACATGGATGAACCTTGAAAACATTGTGCTGGGTGAAGTAAGTCAATCACAAAAGGGCAAATATTGTATGACCCCACTGACATGAAATATCTACAGCAGGCAAATGTATAGAGACCAAAGTTTATTAGCGGTCACCAGGAGGAACGGTAAGGAGGGAAAAAGGAGGAATCACTGTTTAGGAAGCATTGAGTATCTGTTTATGGTGATGGAAAACTTGGCAATGGATACTGGTAATGATTGCACAACATGGTTAATGTACATGTAAAAAATGTTGAACTGGCAAATGTCGTGTTATATAGGCAGTCCTCAACTTACAACGGGGTTCCCTTCCGGCGGCTCCATCGTAAGTTGGTTCTGATGTAAGCTGGAATATCTCATTTTTTTGTTTTAGTTTTCATTATTATTGCCTTTTATTATCAGTATTTTTATAAATCCAATCTTTATTTGTCTTTGGGGGTTGGCATAAGAATGATAATATCAGCAAATTACACATTGCAACACTGTATGTAGTCCGCATTACTAATGATAAGATGTACAAAAATAAAACTAAAAAAGTCATAGGTGTAGTTCATCATAACTTGAATACATCATAAGTCAGGGACTACCTGTATATATATATTTTTTAAAACATTACCAAAAAAAAAGAAATTTCGGAGATGCACACTCCTTAATAACAACATTTGATAAGGAAGTGAGTGTGCACAGACCTCATAACAGAAGCCCACTGTAACACCCTTGATCGTATTCTATACATGACTATATATAGTGCAAAATGTAGCCAATTCCTTTCTATTTCCCCACCATTTGTTACCCCAAAGCCTCTTCTTTTTCTTTCCAAGGAGAATGAGCTCTATATTGATATGACTGAAGTCCCTCGCAGGGTTCCTCTGGGGTACTTCACAATAACTGTAAGTCCCTTCACAGTGATGTCAACATTTTCTGGAATGTCAACAATCCGGTTGCTGAGAATAGTCTTCATTCTCAAAATAGATGTGGCAAAGAGAGCTCTTGTACATTCCTTTTAAATTATGCATATCAAGAAACCCCGTAACATCTTACCTTCGACTAAGATCCGCAACATGCTCTTGAAGCCAACTCGTACTAGCAGCTTTAAAAAGAAAATACTTATTTATATAGAGTAAACCACCATCAGAAATATCTGATTTCTTTAATTTTAAAATTAGTTTGGCAATGACTGTAAACATTATAAAAGGACATGATACTCCTAAAATCTAGAACTTTTTTCTCCTTTACGCCCTTAAGATACTAAGTCAGAAGCAGTTTCAACTACAATATACAGCTGATTTGAAGAAATCAATGAATTTACATATGCCACTGTTATTACTAACTCGAAGTTTTAAAGGCCCCTAATACTGGAAGGTAGAGCTTTCCAACCAGTACACTAAGAATGGGTTATAGGTATACCAATTATCGATTCCCTCAGCTCTAAAAAAGTCCGGTGGAGGCCTGAGGTACATCCAAAGATGCCTGCTAGTTACAGACCCTGGACAAGTACCCTTCAGACTCAAACATTTTGTTCTATTTACCTCACTGTGGTACAGAAATATTATTTTTTTTATGTGATGTCCTACACAAAAAAGAGCAGCAAAGAGCAGATTCTGAAACAAGAATACCTGGCTTCAAATCCCAGCTATGCCCTTAACTAGATATGTGATAAAAAATAATTTACTTCATACACTTGTGAGAATTAAATGGGTATTCTATGCAATTAGCAGAGTGCTTGACCTAGAGAAAGTACTCAAAAAAGGTTATCTTTTTTATTTTCCACTTAAATTATAACTAATGTAACAAATCTTGATGTTTCTGGGAATCTTAATTTCTAGCTAATGAAAATGTAAACTAGACAACCTTTTTGGAAATAAGTTTAGCAATATATATTAAGAGTCTTTAAAAAAGGCTGTGTTTCTTATCCAGTTTACAATTTCTTCTCTGGGAATTTACCCTAAAGAGATCATTAGAAATGTAAACAATAAATTTTATATAAAGAAGCTGTGTACAGTATTATTTACAAAAGGAAAAGTTGGAAACATGTAATAGACTCATATTTTAAAATATTCATATGATAGAATATTATGCAAGTATTCAAAAATCATTTATTCAAAGAGTATTTAATGAGAGGCAACAATGAAGACACATTAACTGAAAAAAGCCAGACATAAAGTTGCAAATACATACAGTACATAAAGGGATAGGATATGTGCATAGAACAAAAAGTGAAAGGAATAAAACAGAAATGTTTACAGATATTATATACATCTGGGTAGCGAGATTATCAGTATTCTTATTCTTGTATCTTTCTGATCTTTACAGAGAGATACTATTTCTAAATCTCTACTTTTAAAAAAATTTCTAGGGTGAGTATTATACTATTTTTATAATTTATAAAAGGGTTTTTAAAAAAAATTTGGTCATCTCAAATATCACTTTAATTTTCTAGTTCATCCAGTAATTCTAAAACTCTAACTCATACAAACATAACTCATACTTCAAAACACTCATGAAATTGTTCAAGCTTGAATGGGCATTTCAGAAAGCTTTTTTCTCCTGACTATCTAGTGTTCAAGTCAGTGAGACCTAGAAAAGACCCTCACTTATCTGTGCTTCTCTATGCTTCAAAGTATGGGTCTGTACACAGGTCCCACTTTTGTTTTCACCTCACTTCTGCATCAATTAGTGGTAAATCCTTTGTGGGTTAGTGGGATTCCAAAACACTGAAATTATTGAAAAATGCCAATAATTTAGATCACCGATGCGAAAAATCTGCTTGAATTTGGAAAAACTTGAAAATAAGAGAATATTTCAAAAGAAATAAAGTTTTGCTACTTTCAAATGTATGCCCACCCACTGTTGTCAAACAGAGGTTCCTGGAAACCTACTTAATTAATGGAATACAATTATTTGTAATTAACACATCAATCATACTAAGTGTACGAAGTGCTTCTAAAATGCTTGCAATAGGCCTTTTTTAGGTAGATTAAACATTTAAAATCTCATTCACATTAGGTGATAAATGGAATTTTTCTTCATAGATAATTTGATATAAGTCAACCCTATCTATGTTTAAATTATATGTTATTTTAAAGCTTGAATTAGTGAGATTTTGTTTTATAATTCTCCATTTCCAGAAGATTTGAGAACCTTTGAGCTAGCTCTTTCTTTCTATTCAGAATACTTTCAGAATGTACTTTCTCAATGATTTTTAAGAGTCAATGAAACAAAGAAAAGACTTGTTTTTATGAGATATTACTTGGATTTTTTACTAACGGTAAAAAAACAAAACAAAACAACATACCTTCAGAGACATAAGCAAAAGGTTTATTCCGAATAGAAAGCATCGTGAACAGGTTGAAAGAAAGAGCCACAAATGTACCAACTAATAATCTTCCCCTAAAAGGAACAACAATAATATTCACCTTTATTTTTTTTTCTTGGCAATATCATTATGTAATTTCTTGTGCTGTATGTAGAGATACTAAGAGATGGAAAGGTGGAGTGGTCTGCTTCAATGGTTTGATATTTGCAGAGTTAGAATCTGAACTGTTGTTCCATCTTACACAAAACAAAAAAGGGCTCTTAGCATTAACAGTGTCTTCTTACAAGTAATTTCTGTTATAATTTTATATACATGCTAATAGTATTTGGTTTATAATACACTGGACAGATCAGACTTTTCTGAATTTAATTGATCAGAATAGGTAAGGTTCATAGTTGATAACTATGCTGTAGATAACAATTTTTCCTATAAGGGCTACTAAAAGATTTTGGGGGTTAAATTCTAAATTACAGAACACTAGAAGGGGCTGGCTTAGTCTGTTGATCTAGGCCTGGAAATAATGAAGGACCTGAAGCCAAGGTAGAAAAGTCTTCTTGTGCAGTATCAAAACATCTAAGGCGGTATAAACAGAATACAAAACATGACTAACAATACATAAACACCAGAAGAGAACTAGGTAACTGGGAGCTCCTAAAAATCAAACACTTAAGCTTATCAAAAAAACTTCACCAAAAGAGTAACAAGACAATCTACAGACTGGGAAAAAAATTTTGGCTACAACAAATCCAATCAGTGTCTAATCTCTAAAATCTACAAGATACTGCAAAACCTCAACAACAAAAAGACAAATAACCCAATTAAAAAATGGGCAAAGGATATGAACAGGCACTTCACCAAAGAAGCCATTCAAGAGGCTACCAGATACATGAGGAAATGCTCACGATCATTAGCCATTCGAGAAATGTAAATCAAAACTACAATGAGATACCATCTCACCCCAACAAGGCTAACATTAATCCAAAAAACAAAATCATAAATGCTGGAGAGGTTGTGTAGAGACTGGAACACTTATACACTGTTGGTGGGAATGTAAAATGGTACAACTACTTTAGAAATCGATTTGGCACTTCTTAAAAAGCCAGAAATAGAAGTATCATATGATCCAGCAATCCCACTCCTTGGACTACATCCTAGAGAAATAAGAGCTATTACACAAATAGATATATATGCACACCCATGTTCACTGGAGCACTGTTCACGAGAGCAAAAAGATGGAAACAACCTAGGTGCCCATCAACAGACAAATGGATAAACAAGTTATGGTATATTCACACAATGGAATACTACACAACAATAAAGAACAATGATGAATCTGTGAAACATCTCATAACATGGATGAATCTGGAAGGCATTATGCTGAGAGACATTAGTCAGTTACAAAAGGACAAATATTGCACGAAACCACTATTATAAGAACTCAAGAAATGGTTAAAACACAGAAGAAAACATTCTTTGATGATTACGAGGGTGGGGAGGGAGGGAGAGGAGTATCCACTAACTAGACAGTAGATAAAAATTATCTTAGGTGAAGGGAAGAAGAACACACAATACAGGAGAGGTCAGCACAACTGGACTAAACCAAAAGCTAGTAAGTTTCCTGAACACAACCAACTTCGAGGGACAGAGTAGCAGGGGCAAGGGTCTGGGGACCATGCTTTCAGGGGACATCAATTGGCATAACAAAGTTTATTAAGAAAATGTTCTGCATTCCACTTTGGTTAGTGGCATCTGGGATCTTAAAAGCTTGCAAGTGGCCATCTAAGATGCATCAATTGGTCCCAACTCACCCGGAGCAAAGGAAAATGAAGAACACCAAAGACACAATGAAAATATTAGCCCAAGAGACAGAAAGTGCCTCATAAACCAGAGACTCCATCAGCCTGAGACCAGAAGAACTAGATGGTGCCCAGCTACCACCAATGATCGCCCTGACAGGGAACACAACAGAGTCCCTCACGGAGCAGGAGAAAAGTAGGGAGCAGAACTCAAATTCTAGTAAAAAGACTAGTCTTAATGGTTTGACTGAGACTCGAAGGACCCCAGAAGACATGGTCCCCAGATTCTCTGTTAGCACAGAACTGAAACCATTCCCAAAGCCAACTCTTCAGACAAAGATTAGACTGGACTATGGGACATAAAATGATACTCGTGAAGAGAGTGCTTCTTAGCTCAAATAGATACATGAGACTAAATGGGCAGCTCCTGTCCGGAGGAGGCGAGATGAGAAGGCAAAAAAGATCCGGAGCTGGTTGAGTGGACATGGGAGATCCGGAGTGGAGGGGAGAAGTGTGCTGTCACATTACAGGGAGAGCAGCTAGGGTCACATAGCAATGTGTTTATAAATTCTTTTTATGAGAAACTGACTTGAACTATAAACTTTCACTTAAAGCACAATTTAAAACAAAAAAACCATCTAAGGCTTAGGAACAGTTAAAGGTGAAGAGAAGAGTCTTGGGATTTGGGAATTTTGTTTTTGAAATATCAGTGAAAATGTACACTGCCATACTTTGAACTCTGATATTAGGAAAAGCAACCATTATCTAATAATACACCAATTAATAACTGGGAATCAAACTTAATAGTAAATTAAAAATTAAATCTCACGTGTGTATCTCAGGCTGCTCCAAAAAACGTTCTGCACTAAAAGAAAGAAACAGTACCTGTATTATTAAATAAGTCTTATGAATTATTAAATTAGAAAGCATTGTTAAATATATATATATATATATATAAACGGTTGCCGTCAAGTCGATTCCGACTCATAGTGACCCTGTACGAAAGAGTAGAACTGCCTCATAGGGTTTCCAAGGAGCAGCTGGTGGATTCGAACTGCTGATCCTTTGGTTAACAGCCGACTGCTTAACTACTGTGCCACAAGGACTCCAATACATACGTACATACATTCATATATATATATACACACACACAAATAATCCAACTTAAAGCTCACAAAATCTTCTAATATGATAATCAACTATTGATTATTAGCAGTGCTGAGGCAAACAGACTCACAAATTATCCTCAGTATGTAAGTCAATCTTTCTCTACCAAATCTATTTCAATGGGTTTGTAATAAGCAACAAAACATGACTGACTGAATCCCTTTTTTTCATTCATACCCACCTATGAAAGGATTTAGTAGCATTAAAGAAGGTAATTACAGAAGAGTGAAACATGAAGAAACTGTAGTATCAAAATTCTACCACTGCTCATATTGAATCTGCAGACCCAATCAAACCAGGAATTTATCTTACTGGATTCTTTCAGATTCCCAAAGGTGTCACAGGTAGAATTTAAAATGATAGTAACATTATATACAAACATACCTTTCTTTTAATATAAAGAGGGCTCCCAACTGTGCCAAGACTGTGGAGGCAAATACAGCTAGGACTTCTAATCTTTCAAATCTGAAATCAGAGAAATAAATAGATAGGCATAATTATTTAAATTGACAAACCAGTCTCTCTAGAACACACATTCATTTATTCACTCACTCAATAAATCTATGTGTCTACTATGAGCCAAACAATATGTCAGAACAAGCTTCAGAGTTCCCAGAAGGATAATAAACAATAAGAATCATAGATTTTTTGAAAAGTGCCTATTTGTACAACATACATTCCTAGGACACACTTATGATTCTCATCTTTCTAGAAATAATCATCATACTAACAGTTAACACTTAAATGAACACCTTGTTTCAGGTCCTCGTTTAAGTGATTACTGTTTTATTACTTCATCTAAACCTTCCAACCCCTTGTGAAGGTTACTCTTATTCACTTTAAAAAAAAAAAGATAAGGAATTTGAGATACAAAGAGGAAAAGTAACTGTCTAGAGTCATATAACTAGCAAGTGGAGGAGCCAGGTATTCAAACTCAGGTACTCTTGCTCCAGAGTTCATGATTTTAACCACTTACTAAGAACTCAGGCTGCTAACCAAAAGGTCAGCAGTTTGAATCCAACAGCCACTCCTTGGAAACCCTATGGGACAGTTCTGCCCTGTCCTGTAGGGTTGCTATGAGTCAGAATCAACTTGAGGGCAAGGGGTTTGGTTTTTTTGGTATACTGCCTCTCATTTCTATACATAATTGTAGTTATTTGTGAGTAAGCCTTAGAATCTCCAGACTATAAACTGGAGGTCAGGGCTTGTCTTATTCATCTTAGTTTATTCCACAACACATAGTCCAGGGCCTTGAACCCTAAAGGCACACCAATACTTGTGATAAGAATAAATGCTTAAAATTTATCAGGAAAATAGTTATGGAGATCCAGAAAACACAGTGAATAATTAAGGCTGTTCATTACAGTGCTGTTTGTAAAGGAAAAAAGTTGAATCATTAATACAATGTTATGCATTATTAAAAATATAACAGAAATATATTTATTTATTGACACGGAAAGATGTTAGTGAAAACAGTAGATTATAAAACAATATGAAAAAACTGTAAATGCAGCAGTTATTTATGGAAATTGACAAGCTGATGTTAAATGTATATGGAAATGCAAAAGGTGAAGGGGGGCTTGTATCATGTTCTAGGTAGTAGTTACATAGGTATATTTATTTGTTAAAATTCATCAAACTATATACATTTAAGATCTATGTACTTTATTTTTGCTACATTTCAACAAAAGTTTACCTAGAAAAGGTATGTAAAGTGTATATAAAAATATATATGTACTGATACACAGAAGGGGATATGTAAGATTAATACTAATGTGTTATGATTGACTAATTTTTCCATAATGAGCATACTCTGGTTTTAAATAAGAGAAAAGCAATGTACAAAACACTTATAGAATAAAAAACGTTCTTCCTTATAACTGATCTGAAATCTGTCACTTAGCTAATAAACCCAGCAATACCTTCTGAAATAAACACAAATATCCCAATTCATGGCAACCTTCAAAAATCTGAAAAAATGTACTGCATATTAAATTAGCCTGTTCTTTTTCACATGAAAGAGCTGCTATTTCTGATCACAAGATCTGTCTTCTAGCTCCTTGACCACCCAGAATGTTACCCACTAGAAATCCTAATTTATCAATTTTAAGTTACAAAGGTCACTCATAAAGAGAGCCATGCATAATTCAACACAATATGCCAGATGTAATTTCACACATGTAGAGCATTACAATACTACTATTTCCTTACTATCTCCAGAAATATGATACCTATTAATATCCCCTAAGGTGCCCTGGTGGCACAGTGGTTAAGTACTCGGCTGCTAACTGAAATGTCGGTGGTTCAAACTCACCAGTTGATCTGTGGGAGAAAGACACGGCAGTCTGATTCCATAAACATTACAGGCTTGGAAGCCCTATGGGGCAGTTCTACTCTGTCCTACAGGGTTGCTATGAGTCGGAATTGACTCGACGACAGTGGGTTTCATTTTCATTTTTTTAAGGTTATATATACTTTTAAAATAATGATCACTCATTTATTTAAAATGTTACTATAGCATGTTGATTGCTGATTCTTATTGATCTTGTGTTTGACCAAGAAGCTCAGACATCTCCTTTATGAACTGATGTTAAGCTAGGTTTCCCCCCTTCCTGTGGCTTTATAAAGGATTCTTTTTACTCTAAAAGCAAGAGTTTACATGTATTCTCAGTGCCTTTTGTTGATTTTGACTCAACATTCTAGCTTGTCTACATTATTTTGAGACTTGATTGTATCACTAATATTAAAAAATCCTCTCAATTTTTGTGTCGTGTTTAATGTGATAAGTATATGCAGGTTTCTCTGATCCCAAGTCCACCTGCTCTTTTTACCATAGCACATTCCACCAATCAGCTTGTTTTTCTTTGAGGTTAGAATCAGGCTTAGAATGTCAATTTGCCTTGTGGCATCTTCTACTTTTTGAGAGATTAAACTGTGATTTAAAATACGTCAGGAATTTACAAGATACTCTGGTTTTTATAGAGCAAAACAATTAGCACATCAAGATGACACATCTTTTTTTTTTTTTTTTTTTGGCATTAAAATTTCATGTTTATTTTGTCCTGTTAAGTAAATAAAACCTACTTTTGTTCAAATGAAGGTAATCCCAATGAATGGTATAGTAGAGAAGAAGGGGGATAGTTTAGTCCAAGAGCTTCTTTACCAGAATAAAATTTTTTTCAAGATGTTTCACTGAATCTGAAAGAAACTCATTTTTTCCTACTTTTTTTAATCTCTAATATAAGATTATCTTCAGCTTTCAACAGTAATTTCTAGAAATTATGAAACAAAAATAGTCTCAAATTCTTTGTTAGTTGATTGCTATCACAAATTCAAAGTCTTAAAATAAAAACCCGTCTTTACCATTGCATAATATTAATATTCACATTTATTTTAACATCTGGAATGATAATTTACATAAAAATCCTTTGTAGCTTGTCTAAGAGAGTCCCAAAATATATGAGAACTGAATGTGAACATTTTATTGCAATATGCTTTATATTTTAAATATTCATGTTTCTCTTCTAGAATCCTCTTGGAAGCTGCTTTGCCACTCACTCTCATAATCTGATCATTGTCCTACTAAGCAGGCAACATTTACTTTCTAGAAATATTCTAGTTAGCTCTTTACCGCCTACTCTAACTATTATTTTAGTAGTAGTAAGTTTGCATAAAATCATTTGAACTTACCCAAACGAGTAGACAGGGCTAGGTTTCCTCATCATTACCCAATAACTTATTAGACATGTCATTAAACTAAGAAAAATAAAAATAAATTTAGCATTAAAACTAGAGCTAAAAGAGAACATGCAGAGAGAAATTAAGTTTTCAGAATTCCTAAATTGTTGAAAATTATCAGTGTTCGACAGACTAAATTAATAATAAATGCTTCCCATAAATCATAATCTAATCACAAGCATCCTAACACATGGTTTTAATTGGAAGATGACAGTTTAACACATGGAGAAACTGAAAGAAGTTAGGATACATCCTTGAGTCAGTTAAATGGAATCTAAATCCATACTTTCTCAAATAATCAATTATCCATCCTAAATGATTTTCATAATTGAGAATGCTAAAAAATGACACAGTAATAATAACAGTAATATCTTTTATTCTAGGCATATACAATAAATTTTAACTTTTATAAACTTTATTTAATCTTTGTTAAAAAGTTAAATTAAATATTAATACACTTTGATTCTGGATGAGGTAAAATTATGTTCATTTTCTAATTACAGTAGAAATTCACTTTAAAATAATCTATTGCAGTATGAAATTCAGGTAACAATTATCTGTTTCAGACCTAATCAAATAGTTTTAGTTATCTGATTAATGAAAAGGTATCCTTACAACATACGCCTATGGCACAGATCTTAAAGACATCAAGGTTTAAGTATTTTGCAACCCTCAAATGGAAACATGAAAGATCCCATAATGCAGGGAGCCATTAGGGTATCTCTCTAGTTCACAATTCCTCACTTCACAGTTATTAACTGTCCTTCATTTCTTTTCCCATCTGTACATTATATTGGGAACTATTATGTTCTTACAACATGATCCTGCTCCCTGGCAACAGCTAACTCTTCCAGAGGTAAGCACCTGACCTACAATGGCCAAAGTTCTTCCCTGGGTAAATCTGGAATCGGAACCAAGGTAAAACCAAAAACCAAACTTATTGCCATTGAGTTGATTCTAACTCATGGTGACTCCATGTGTTACAGAATAGAACTGCTCCATAGAATTTTCTTGGCTGAGTCCTGGTGGCACAGTGGATAAACACTCGGCTGCAAGGTCAGTGGTTCGAACCTACCAGCTGCTCCACAGGAGAAAAGGCCTAGAAATCTGCTCCCATAAAGATTACAGTCTAGGAAAACCTACAGGGGAGTTCTACTGTAACATACAGGGTTGCTATGAGTTGGAATCAATTTGGCAACACACAAGAACAACAATCTTTATAAAGCAGATCACCAGGACTTCTTTCCAGGGCGCAGCTAGGTGGATTTGAACCACCAACCTTTAGGTTAGTAGCTGAGCGCAAACCATCTGCATTACCCAGGAACCTTCAGAACCAAGGCATTCCAGACGTTTAAGGTTTTTTTTTTGTGTGTGTGTGTAGTAAAATCATACACAATACAACATATGCCAATTCAACAATTTCTACAAGTATAATACAGTGTCACTGATTAAATTGTTCACGTTGTGCAACCATTCTTGCTATTCTCTACCAAATTATTCCACCACCATTAACATAAACTCAATGCCCCACCCCCTGCCCAGGCTGGCTACTTTCTTGAACAGTAGAAATATAAGTTTGGAAGTTGGTAACAGTTTATTCATATTTCTATCCCTGAACTTGGGAGCAGAGAAAACTGATCTATAGGAAGAAATCAGACTGAGAGATCTAATTCCCTTATACATCTAATTACTTCCCATGCACAGGGAAGCAGAGATGAGAGATGGGAAGAAAGGACAAGTGGGATTCCTACAGCTCTAGTCTTGGGGCTGAGGTAAATATTTGCCCTTGGATTGCATGAAACACCCCGGAATCTGTAGAATTGAGGATCCTCCACTCCTGCTTCCTGTCACAGTTCCAGTAGAAGTCTGATGGCTGCAATCAAAAGAGCTCTGGCTAACTCCCGGAGTGGACTTCAAGTTCATCACGACAAAGTTCTTTTAATTGCTCCCTTAGTTTCAATTCAAGGAAGCAGCAGGAATTTTGAACTTACATGGAAGCAAAGCTAACAATCTGGTTGGTTTGAATTTTCTGAAACTGGACTGGATAAAGCCAGTCAAATAAGTGAGTGCCTGTAATAAAAAATCTACTATTGAAACTTAAATTATAAATTATGAAATTTTTCTATGAAATCATACATATCATCAAAAGCATACTATTGTCAAACGTAGATAAGATTCATCAGTAATAAAAAGCCTGAAAAATCACTGTGTCTAAACATTAATTTTTGAAAAATCTACCCTTAAAAATGAATGAAAATCTCTAAAACCTTTACTGTAGATTTCACTGATTTTAAGCATATTTCTGTTATGCTTTAGAACACAATATGTTCTAAAATTGTGGTGACAGATGTACAACTCTGTGAATATACTAAAAGCCACTGAACTGTACACTTTGAATGCGTAAAGTGTATAGTATGTGAATTATATCTCAGTAAAGCTGTTGGAAAAAAAAAAGAGTCCCTATTTCCCCAACATCCTTAACAACACAGACATACTCAAACTTTTTAATCTTTGCAAATCTGAGAGGTAAAGCACAGCATCTCAGAGTAATTTTAATTTCTATTTCTCTTGTTAGTGAGGCTGAGCAACTTTTCACAAAAGTCATTTATATTTTTTCTGTGAATACTCTTTGCATATGTATTGTCAATTTTTTTTTTTTGTCTTTTTTTCCCCTCTTATTCAGTTATAGGACTCTTTAAATACTAGTAAAATTAACCCTTTGAGACATGAATTACAAATACATTTCCAGGCTGTTGTCAATGTTTTGTCTTTGCTTATGGTGATTTTGGTATCCAGATTTTAAAATTTTAATAGAATTGAGTTCAATATTTTCTTTTATGGCTTCTGGATTTTATGTCATCTTTAAAATATCACATTTAACACATACCAAATTCTCATAAATGTTTAAGTCTTTTACTCAACCTTCTATTCGGTCGCTCTGATCTTTCTATTCATGAGCCATCTGGTCTCCATCATTGCCATTCTTGTTTATTTTTTCATATAAACCTAAGAATCAACATGTCTAATTTGATTAATTTAGGGAGAATTAACATCTTTTATGATTTTAAGTGTTCCTAATTCAAGTCCATGACATGCCTTTCAATTCTTTCAGGTCTTCCGTTTTTTGTCCTTCAGAAGTATGTTAAAGTTTTCTTCATACAGAGGTTGTACGTATCTTGTTAAGTTTATGCCAGGGTATTTATCTTTTCTGTTGCTATGTAAATGGGATATTTTCTTCCATTATGTCTCCTAATTGTTGTTGTTTGTGTATGTATTCTATGTCAATAATATTATTTAGCAAATTACCTTCCTTTAAACTAAGAAAACTTCTTTATAAATTCAATGCAACAAATTCCTTATTAACCTTAAAACATTAATGTTTTTTGACAATATACACAGCAAAAGATACACCATTTCAACAATTTCTACATATACAATCTAGTAACATTAATTACATTTTCAAGTTGTGTAACCATTCTCCTTTTCTAAATTACTCCACCATCCTCAGCATAAACTTACTTCACTCTAAGCTTCTCATCTAATCTTTTAAGTTACTATTGTCAATGTGATCCACATAGATAATTTTTTAAAAGAGCACACTGCTCAAGGCAGACATACTTTACTAATTAAGCTAAACTACTGTTTGGTTCAAAGAAGACTTCAGCGGATAGATTTGGTTTGAGGTTTAAGGTTTAAAGATTATCTCAGGGCAGCAAAAATATTGAGTTTTTTTTTTTTTTTTAACTTACCTAAAAAGATCAAAAATGGTCAAGTAAGTATAGGCAGTTAAAGCTGCAAAAACAACAAAAAGATTGATTAAAATGTTAAATGAATCCATTGTTAAGAAAATATCACAATTGTTCATACCAGGGGTATCCATTACTGAAAAAAGTTATGAGTCATTGACTAACCTCATAAATTAGCAATTACCTAGTAAATTTGATCAATATACGTGGCCAAAGTTGGTTAGTATAAAAGCTCACTTTAGAGCCTGATTTCTCCATCAGAAAAAATGAAGCTGCTAATGCTCAAAAGCACTGTGACCATTTTTCTGCCTGCTTCCGTCATCTCAGTATTATTTTAAATGTATCCTTTGAATAACAGGAAGAAAATAAAGGTACATAAAAATATAAGAGGTCAATAGCAGGAGAAAATTAAGGTACATAAAAATATAAGAGGTCAAGGCACAAGAAAAGTATTACCGAATCTCCTTTTTTAAAAAAAATCCAATAAATCTCAAAATCTTACACACTGTATAAACCAGGGCTTCAAACCAGTTCTTCCCAGTTAAATCATAGCAGAGGAAGTGAAACCAGAATAGACCTGAAGTTTTAGAATTTAGGTAAGCTGGAATGGTAACAAGAATGGTAAAAATTACAGTTGGAAGCTTGGCTAGAAACTTAATCTCCCTCTTAGAAAACAAGGGCAGCTGATGTGTTGCACAGCAACCAAATCTCTTGCCTTTGGATTTTGAGCAGAGTAGGAAACAGCACTGCCCCACTCAAAGACGGCGGCCGACCATGCTGCTCTGAATGTGTGTCACTCTCCACAATCCTGTCAATAATCCAATCTCATGCATCAGGCTCCTGAAAGGGCTTGATATGCTTCTCCCAAGTCTCCCCTTCCAGGGCTTTGACCCATAATTTTTCCCATTCTAGTTACCATTCCAGATCACCCAAATTGTAAAAATTCATGTCTGTTCCAGTTTTCCTTCGTTAGCCGTGACTGAATCAGTTCAAAGCCATGGCATAATCTAAAGTATTAACTTATCACATTAAAAATAAATCAGTTTTTAATAGAAAGATTCATCAGAGTAGCAGGATACAAGATAAACATACAAAAATCTGTTGGATTCCTATACACCAATAAAGAGAACAATGAAAAGGAAATCAG
>NW_004443941.1:34877769-34878826 GCF_000243295.1 Trichechus manatus latirostris
CAAAGAAGACATTCAAGCAGTCAACAGACACATAAGGAAATGCTCACTATCACTAGCCATCAGAGAAATGCAAATTAAAACCACAATGAGATACTATCTCACCCCAACATTACTGACACGAATCAAAAACACTGGAAATAACAAATGTTGGAGGGGCTGCGGGGAGATAGGAACTCTTATGCACTGCTGGTGGGAAAGCAAAATGATACAACCATTTTGGAAAATGATGTGGCGCTTCCTTAGAAAGCTAGAAATAGAAATAGCATACGATCCAGCAATCCCACTCCTAGGAATATATCCTAGAGAAATAAGGGTCGTCACTCGAATAGACATACACACACCTATGTTCATGGCGCACTGTTCACCAATAGAAAAAGATGGAAACAACCTAGATGCCCATCAACAGATGAATGGATAAACAAACTATGGTACATACACACAATGGAGTACTATGCAACGATAAAGAACAACGATGAGTCTGTGAAGCACCTCATAACATGGATGAAACTGAAGGATGTGATGCTGAGTGAAATAAGTTAATCACAAAAGGACAAATATTGTATGAGACCTCTACTGTAAAAACCCATGAAAAAGTTTACACACAAAAAGTAACAACCTTTGTTGGTTACCAGGGATGGGAGGGGTGGGGGGGGGGGAATACTAAATAGGCAATAGATAAGTGGTATCTTTGGTGAAGGGTGAGACAGTACACAATACTGGGGAAACCAGCACAACTTGTACAAGGAAAGGTCATGGAAGCTCCACAGACACATCCAAACTCCCTGAGGGACTGAACTGCTGGGTGGAGGGCTGTGGGTACCATGGTCTCGGGGAATATCTAGCTCAACTGGCATAACACAGTTTATAAAGACAATGTTCTACATTCTACCTTGGTGAGTAGCATCTGGGGTCTAAGATACTCCACTGCTCTCACCCCTTCAGGACCAAGGGAGAATGAAGAAAACAGGATACAAGGAAAAGATTAGTCCAAAGGACTAATGGACCACTGCTACCAAGGCCTCCACCAGACTGAGTCCAGTACAGCTAGATGGTGCCC
>NW_004443941.1:34879152-34896106 GCF_000243295.1 Trichechus manatus latirostris
TAACTGTTTAATGAGAAACTATTTTGTTCTGTAAACCTTCATCTAAAGTGAGAATAGCAGCTCAACTGGAAGAGAGTAGTCGATGTCACTGAATTGTGCACGTAGAAATTTTTGCAATGGTGTATCATTGGCTATGTATATTTTCAGCAACAAAAAAAAAAAAGGTCAAGAAGGGAGAGGGTTGACATGTCGTGGGGTTGTTAACCAATGTCATAAAACAATATGTGCACCACTGTTTAATGAGAAACTATTTGTTCTGTAAACCTTCACCTGAAGTACAATTAAAAATTAAAAATCAGTTTTATAAATAGATTAAAAGGTTTTTTTAGTAGTAGCTCATTTAAAACAATAATGCCCAACAATTGAACCAAACTTTATAGTTTAAGAGGCACTTCTTGCATATTCTCTCATTTAAACCATTTTATTCACATTCATTTCAAAATAATATATTCTATGTAAAAAAGGATATACCTTTACTTAAAATCAGAAAAATAATTGAAACTAATAACGCCATAAAAATGAGAATGGTGACATACCTATACTGTTAGTAGAACTGCACCACATAAGCAGGAAGCCAGTACATATTAAGTTTATTGCACCAAAGAGCAAGATCTTCCAGGACTGTGAAAAAGAAAATCATCTTTACTTGTAGAATGTTGACAAATTTCATTGGGTCTGTTCAAGTTGCTATAATTCATACTCTAATAATTAAAGAAATAAGCACAACTTCCTACAAAAAGTTTTAAGTGTCACATCCTCTCTATATACCCAAATTATTATCCACCAATCTATTATAATATAGAAATTTAAAAGAATAATTCCAAAAGGGAAAGTATCCAAGAGAAAATAAATTCTGATATAGAAACTCTCAAATAGTTGACAAAAAACACACATATATATGTATATCATTTTGTCTGTATAAATATGTACATAGAAACAATGATAAAGCAAATGGGGCAAAATATAAGCAATTGGTGAATCTGAGTAAAGGGATAAGGGAGTTCCTTATACCAATCTTGTAACTTTTCTGTAAGTTTGAAATTATATTAAAATAAAAAGTTACCAAAATAAAAAGGTAGAATTTGATTATTTAACAAGATTGCCAAAGAGGGAAAAGATTACCATGGTTTAGAAGTTCATAGAACAAGGAGGACCTGAGATAGGCCTTAGAAAGAGCTAGAAGTTAGTCAGAGGAAGGAGGAAGGGCATTCCAAGAATAAAGAAAGAAGAGATTAAGTGAAGTGTTTTTTGCTTTTGTTTTGCCTCACTCCGTAAAAAGAAGGGAGACTTATGCATGCTTGAAAGTGCTGTTGTTAGTTGCTGCTGAGTCAATTTCAACTCCTGGCGACCCCATATGTGCAGGGTAGAACTGTTCGATAAGGTTTTCAAGGCTGTGACCTTCGGAAGCAGATCGCGAGATGTGTCTTCTGAGGCACTTCCTGGTGGGTTCGAACAGTCAACCTTTTGGCTAATTGTCAAGCACTTAGCTGTTTGCATCTCCCAGGGGAAAGCAGAGAGGAAAGAAACTCATGAAAAGGCAGTTACTTGGAGGTATTGAAATGGACAGGTATAACTACAGAGGCCAAGTGTGGTATCAGATAGGATGCATTTAAAGAGCTCAGAAGGAAGATGTAGGCTTAGAAGGAAAGAACAACACCTCTGAGAAAGGCGAGAAGGATAAGAAAGTTGCTGAAAGGACAAACTGCGAGGTGCAAAAAAATAAAGTAGCATAGAGCTAATAGTCTAGAAATCTCTAGAAATGAAGAGGCAAGACTATTTTCTAAAATTAAGGAATATGGTAAAGTAGGATTGGAAACTTAATCCAGAAGAGAGAATCTGCAGAATAGCTGTTATAGTTAACTATGCTAAGAAATCACCAAAGAGAACAAGAATTGCCAACATGAATTTGTGGTAGGCACAATTCTGTAACTTCCTCTAGCACCCAGAAAAAGAACCAGAGAAGCAGGTGAGATAGGGATGATAAAGACTTGAGAGCTTATATGACAGGTTAATGGGCAAGGAGCTCTAGTACTAGTAAGGACATTAATGAAATGACTGGATACTGAATCTAGTTAAGATAGGGATTCAAAAACAGTCAAAAAAAGAGGATAAAGCATGTAATTTGAAAATGACACTTTTAGATAGGATGGTCAGAAAAGATCCCTTTGATAAGGTGACATGTGACCAGAAATCTGAAACAGGCAAAGGTGCTAAGCATGCAAATATCTGGGAGAGAAAAATGGGAACCACAAGTGGAAATGCCCTGAGGTAGCACAGTGCCTAGCTGAGTGTGTACGAGAGTCTGGGCTACATCAAGTAGTATCTTGTACACTGGGAAAGGAATTGGGATTTATTCCAAATGAGATGGAATTTTTAAAAAATTACATTTTAAAAAAGATCATTCTGGCTGCTCTACGGAGAATGGACTGTACAGAGGCAAGGATGCAAGGAGAAAGACCATTTAGAATGTGATTGCAATAACCCATGTGAGAAATGACAGTGGCTTTGAAGGTGGTGAGAGGTGTTAGAAGAGTCAGATTCTGGCTATTTACTGAAGATAGAGCTAGCACAATTTGCTGACAAAATGGATGTGAGGAGTGAGGCAAAGAGAGGAGTTGAGAATGATTCTAAGGTTTCTCGCCTGAGCATTTAAAGAACAGAGTAGCCATTTAGTGAGGGAGAGGTAGAAGATCAAAGTTCAGATTAACCATATAAAGTTTGAGATACCTATTAGATATCCAACTGGAAATGTTGAGAAGGCCATTACATATAGGAGAATAGGGTCTGAGATATAAATATGGGGTCATAAGCATACAGATGGTAGTTAAAGCCATGGAACCAGTGGAATCACCTAAAAGTAAATGTACATAAGAAGAGGTTAGAGCTCTAAGCCCTGGGACTCTCCAAAAGTTAGAGGTCAGGAAGATAAGAAGTGGCAAAAGAGATTAAAAAATAATGGACATTAAATTAACGGGAGTAGAACAATTAGAATGGAAATCACGAGAATTTTGGCACAAACTGAAGAATGTAACCAATGTCACAGGACATTATGTGTAGAAATTGTTGAATGAGAACCTGTTCTGCTGTGTATACTTTCACAAAAAACACAATAACATATTTTTTTAAGTAATAATAATGGCCAAGTAAACAGGAGGAAAGCCAAGGGTGGTGTCTTAAGAGTTCACATGAATAATATTGTAAGGAGGAAGTGACCAATTTTGTCAAATGCTGTTGGAGGTCAAGTAAGATGAGAAATGAAGACAATCATTGATTTTGGCAACACTGAGGTCACTGGTTATCTTGTAAAAGCTGTTTGTGTGGACTAGTGAGTAACAGATCCAGACTGGTATGGGCTCAATAGAGACAGGGACAATAGAAAGTGAAAATAGGGAATAAGATAATCCTTCTAAGTGGTTTTACTATAAAAGAAACCAGAGAAATGAAGCAGTAGCTGAGACTAGAATACAGCATGTAATTCTGATGCAAGAAGGAGAATGATGCATGAAGGAACGACAATGCAAGAGACAGGAACAGTCTTTGAGCAGGCAACAAGTAGAGGGATTGGCCTTAGATGGCAGAGAAGACAGTTCATTCATAGAAACTGGAGGGGAGGCAGAGTGTTGGTAGATGTACTAATGATAGTATGTGGAAGTTTTCTTTTCATTACTTCTTTTCTCTTAGTGAAACAGGAAGGAAGATCAGGTTAGACTGAGGATGGAGAAGATGATTTTGGAAGTTTTAGAAGAGAAGTGAAAGAAAAGGGTATGAAAGTCATTTAGGAGAGTGGGAAACTGAATGAACTAAGTTCTCCACTCTCCTAGATGACTTTCAACTAATTTAATGAAATACTGGACATCTAATAGGCATCTCAAACTTAATGTGGTAGTACAGGCTGCACTAATGACCTGCTTATCATCAATTTAAAGTGAGACCAGTCAGCATAATTTTGTGTTTCTCTCAGGCTACATTCAGTTGCTTAGTGCATGTACAAAGTAGAAAAAAAGTGGACTTAATGAAGGTCAAGGATTTGTCAGAGAAGTATCATAAATGAAGAAGGGGACAAGGGATTTGAAGGCATATGCAAGAAAATAATAATGATGAAGCATTATACCTAAGCTGGATAAGGAAGAAAGTGAAAAAAAAAGGAAGGGAGATACAGTGAAAATATGGTAGAGTCAATGGACTGGAGGTCCTGATAAGACTGAAGAATTCTTGGAGTTGGGGTACTAGAAGGCATGAACTGGAAAGAGAGGAAACAATGACTGATGAGTGAAATGCTTGAAACTGAGACAACAGAAGGATATAGCTATTAAAACAATAAAGTCTATAATATGACCATAGCAGTGGACAGCTGAGGTTGGAATGAAGGACAAGATTATTTGTGGCAAGGAAGTAAGGAACTATAAGGAACTGAAATCACCAAGAATTATGACAGAAGCAGTGGTGAAGAAATATGAGCCAGGTAAATCTCATAAGATTTAAATTATGTCAGAGAATATCTGCACCATTCAGGTGTTCCTATATGAGTTTTGCTCCTAATACCTGTTCTGTGGTACACCGTGCTTCAATAAAGTGTACTGTTGAAGAATATTAACAAAGCTATATTTATCTATCTATTCTCAAGAGATTATCCAAAATGGACTAGATACCTAAGAAGTATATGAATTCTCTACTCTTGGTTCTTGAAGTTTAACATTCAGGCCATGATAATATTTCCAAATACTAGATTTACTAAGTTCTAACTATAAGGTTCTAGGAACAGGAGATTCAGTGGCAAATAACAAAGAAAAGACACTTCTCCTTCAGTGATCATAACAGATGGCCGATATCATTGTTACTGCTTATTATTATGTTCCATTGAAGCTATGTTTATTTAAAAGTCATCAAAGATTTATGGGTGCTTACTTTGTACTTCTACAAAAAGGTACGCAAAACGGACACAGTTACAGCCCTCATGAAGTTTACAGTATAATTTAGACAGTAATGAAAACAGCACAACAATTAGAAGGTCTACACTGGTACCAAAGAGTACCAGTTATAACTATCTTTTTGTTTACAGTCTCAAAGCATGATATATTTTTCCTGTCTTACATTAAAAATGAGAAGGTGTAGCTTTAGACTACATCCACTCAATTTTTAAAAAAATTAATAACACAAGGCGATCACACAAAAAAATTTTTTAAAAACATTTTAGATTTAGAATAAAAAACTTTAACTGAAGCCTAGCTACCTCCCACCAAAGCAAAATGACTGTACATCAAACAACTGTATTTTACATTTAAAATTTACTTATCCAACACAGAAAAAAGAAAACAGTGTGGGATCAAGAGTGATTTTTATTTCCCTTTAAAATTACCTTTTTTAATATTTTTTAATATTATAATGTTGTTTTGCAATAATTAAAATAGAGAATTAAGAACTAAAACAACTTACCCTTCGGTCAGCTGCTACCAGTCTAAATTCCTGTAATAACTTGCCAAAAAAAGATCTTTGTGGTTTTCGAAAAAGATGAATTGTCCCCTTTAAAAAAAAAAAAAAAAGCATTTTTTAAAGTATCTAATCTTCTTCATAATCTCTATGATGTGATATAGCAATGACAACTAACATTTATTGAGTGATCAATATGTGCCAAGTACTTATTCTAGACACTTCACATATGTTTATCTATATACTACTCACAATAATCCTATGAGGGGGAAACAATTTTTAGTAATTTGTCCAAGGTCAAAAAGCTAATAAATAGCTGAGCAGGAATTCGAACCCAGGCATTTTAGCTCCAGACCATACTCTTTTTTTAGGTAGATAAGGCAATTTTGAACCAGAAAAAGAAATAGTTTGTCAAACAGATCTAATGGAAAGAAAATACAATTTACTAACCAAAGCAGTATGTATGAAAGTTCTAGCATTATTATTATAAAACTTCTGAGGTTTTCTTCCAGGCATTCAGTCAAAGTATCTGACATCCTGGCTATCCTCTGTGGCTCCTGCTGTACATAGCATGGAGCTAGGAGAGAAAGGGCCTAGCAGTGGGGTTACCAATGAGAGAAAGACACAGGGTGGTGACTAAAGTGGATTTAATCTAAGATTAGCAAACCATGTGGGAAAGCCTTAGCAGAAAGAAGATCAAGCACATGCGAGAAATTACCTTATGATAAAGGTAGTATCCCAAATCATTGGGGGGAAATATGAGATAGTAAGTGGTATTTGGAGAAAGATAAAGTTGGATCCTTATTATGTTCCTTACTCTAAATTATTTTTTTATTATTTTAAAATTTAAAAAATGAAACAGTACTTAAAGAAAGCATGAATGTATAATTTTATAATCTGGGAGTTAAAGAAGGTTTTCTTAATAGGACATAAAACCAAGAAGCTGTAAAGGAAAAAAGTTGATCAATTTTACTACATACTTTCATATGAGAATAAAATACTCTTACACACACCCAAAAAAACTCGAGTAAAAAGAAAAACTGGGGGAAAAAAAATGTAACTCGTGGCAAACAACAGGCGAATTTCCTCTATACACAGAGGTTCTACCAAAAAAAAAAAAAAAGACAAATGACTCAATTTAAAAAGTAGTTATATATCTATAAAGCTGGCCAAATAAATACCTGTCATTTAAAATATTTTGAGACTTGTACTGCTTATTTGAAATCACATTTTCTCTATTGCTATTTTTAAAATAAAAATGTCATACCTCTCCCTATGCAGTCACACCAACCTTTTATTAATTGAACCTCAGCTTCAGCTGCTCTGAGGAAGTCCTGTCTCTCAGAGGCCTTCCCCACACAGCCCCGTACTCCTGCCCCAGAGTGAATATCCTGTTTGCTACACAGCCTATATTTAAAATCAGATGATCTCAAATTTGATAAAACCATACTAGCCATTTTCATATGATACAATAAAATAATGATTTAAAATCTTAATTTATATGTCTGTGATGAAGGCCAAAAAGGCTAATTTAAGTGTGTTAAGAACTGAATTTATGTTTAGTGGTAATAATGGGAAAGGTGTCAAAAAGATCTATAATTACTAATTACCTCAGTTATCATTTAAAAATACTTAACCTTTTCTAAGCTGAAAATATGGCATGGCCCTATTAATTTTTCTCCCACAGGTTTCCAAAACCAAAACTCTGGCATCTTTTTCACCACCTGCCTGTCAGTTTGTCATACTGTGGTAGCTTGCATGTTGCTATGAGGCTGGAAGCTATGCCACTGGTATTTCAAATACAAGCAGGGTCATCCATGGTGGACAGGTTTCAGTGAAGCTTCCAGACTAAGACAGACTAGGAAGAAGGGCTTGGAGACCTACTTCTGAAAAATAGCCAGTGAAAACATTATGAATCACAACAGGACACTGCCTGACTTGCTTGCTTTGGACATGTCATCAAGAGGGATCAACTGCTAGAGGAGGACATCATGTTTGCTGAAGTAGAGTGCTAACAAAGGCATGGGAGACCCTCAGGAAGATGGACTGGCACGATAGTCACAACGATGGACGTAAACACACTGGAGATTGTGAGGATGACACAGGACCAGAAGACATTTTGTTCTGTTGTATGTAAGGTCATCATGACTTGAAGTTGACTCAGTGGTAGTTGTCTTTGTTGCCTAGTGCTGCTATAACAGAAATACCACACGTGGATGGGTTTAACAAAGAGAAATTTATTCTCTCACAGTTTAGAGGCTATAAATCCAAATTCAGGGTGCCAGCTCTAGGGGATGGCTTTCTCTCTGTGTCAGTTCTGGGGGAAGATCCTTGTCATCTTCCCCTGGTCTAGGAGCTTCTCAGTGCAGGGACCCAGGGTCCAAACGACATGCTCTGCTCCTGGTGCTGCTTTCTTGGTGGTATGAGGTCCTTCTATCTCTCTGCTCACTTCTCTCTTTAATATCTCAAAAGAGATTGACTCAAAATACAATCTAATCTTGCAGATTAAGTCCTGTCTCATTAACATAACTGCCTATAATCCTGCCTCGTTAACATCACAGAGGTAGGATTTACAACACATAGGAAAATCACATCAGATGACAAAATGGTGGACAATCACACAATACTGGGAATCATAGCCTAGCCAAGTTGACACACATCTTTGGGGGACACAATTCAACCCATAACAGTGCCTAACAATAACAACAATGGCTACTTTTAAAGAGAATAATTTAATTATTATCCAGATAAACAGTAATTGCTTTTAGGGAAAAAAATCTTTCACAATTTTCAATAGGTCATACAAAATAATTTGATCGCTAAGTGCCACGTATTTAAATATCTGGATTTTAATTTTAACAAAATACTTTCCTAGATAGTAAAGGCCACAACATAACAATCATATTACACTTCTACCTTTCAGATATTTAATTGACTCAAACTGAAGCCCCACAGAAAGCAGTAAAACTGGAGTATTAACAGATTATAAATGTGAAAAACTTTCAAACCCAATTCAAGTAGAGGTATGATTCTCCTGCAGAGTTAGCATCTAGAAAACATTTGAGTAGTTAAAAAGAAGATATATATCATTTTTCCAAAGCTTAAGAATGTCATTAGTTGCATTATCCTGAGGCTCAAAAAAGGCAAAAAAAAAACGGCTGAGCACTAGAAATTTGGTGCTTCAAAAATGGCACAAAAATAGAAGAATGCTGATAATTGTTGATACCAGCTAATGGGTACATGGGATTCAGTATACTATTTCTACTTTGGTGCATTTGAAAATTTTTATAATAAAAAAGTTATAAAAACATAAAGTAAAAATATTTTAACAAGGAAAAAACACTGAGAAAAAGTGTTACTATTGATATTCAAATAAAAGCTAGTGTGTAACTCTAAGGCTCTGCTAAACCATCCCAGTTTAAAAAGAATTAACAATATGCTATTTTCACTTAAGATTTTAATGAATATATTCTATTTTTAAAGAATTATATGTTGGATTTTTTTTGTTCCCAATGATAAAAAATTCTCCTTAATACTGTTTCCTTGGATGTCTTCCATTTAAGTTCAGCCCACTTTTAATTATTTATTTTAACTTAAATTGCAGGTTAAGAAAATCAAGGTTTCTCAAAAGGCAGAGTAAACTTTCGTGCTATTCTGATACTGAAAACAAAACAAAAATCCTAACATTCATGTCACTCTTTCCGAATTTATATTGATTCTCCACTGCTATCAGGATAAACTCCGAATTTTATGATTTGAAATTCAAAGTTTTCAGTGACTTAGCCCCAGTTTCTTTCCAGTCATATCTTCTATACCAGACAAAAATCCTCAACTCCAGCTAAACTGGTCTACCCATGTCTCATGATCATACTACTCTAGGGTAAAAAGGCCAGATCTGTCTAATCCAAGCACTACTAGACCTGTAACACTTAGCAAGTTACTTGACCTGCGTTTCTTCATCTGAATGATGGTAATAAATATTAGATTAAAAGAATTAGAGTAAGGTAAAAAAGTACTGTTTCATTTTTTACTTCCTACATGAAAGCTTCCCAGACTATTTCAAACAAGTGTTTTGTGTGTGTGTGTATGCACGCCATTTATTTGATAATTAATCAAAAGGATAGCCTCCATCTAGTCCTCTTGCATTGCAACCTAATTTTTAGTAACTCCAGTTAATGTCAAGGGCTGCTTCTTTATATTTTCTAATACAACATTGTGCTTGGCACATAGCATGTTCTTAATAAACAACAAATATACAATGGGTGACTCATAAAACCTTTTTCCCATTAGCCTTTAAAATAAACCTTAAATGCTACTATTTCCCTGTATTACTGTTTCAAGCATAAAAATGTAGTGCCATAGTTATTTAGTTAGTATTTTATAAAACATATTTATTGAAAACTTTTTTTGGGTCAGACAATGTACAACACAGGCCCTGTTCTCAAAGAGCTTACATTCTAGAAAGTGAGAAAGAGAAACAAATACAAAATTTTAACATAGTCTGGTAAGGGCTACAGATGTTATTGGTTAGTACAAGGTATTATGGGAGCACAACGGAAGAGCACCTAACTTGATCTTGGGACATGGAGGAAAGGCTCATGAAAGAAACTTAAAAATATGTAAAGGGACTGAAAAGGATGGGAGGTGAGTTGAAAAATAGTTCAGGTAGATGGAACAGCAAATACAAATTAGGTGAATGCCTAATTCTTAGAACACGTTCTGCAAGCTGTTCACTGTAGCTGGAATATAAATGCTGTGTGTGTAAAAGGAAGCTGTAAAGTTAAGAAGCTTGACTCTGAATGGCTTTGCATGTCATGCCAAAAAGGTTTTTATCTTGTAGGCAACACACACAAAAAAAAGGATTTTAAGCAAGGGAATAACACGGTCACATTTTAGGAATACCACTCTGGCTACACAGTAGTGAATGTTTAAAAGAAGGGGATACCTGGAGGGTATTTGGTCATTATCCAAAAAATTCACCCACTTTCTTTGTGTAAAAAAGGGATTACAGAAAATTTACAGACAACAAAGAAAGTCTGTGAAGGAATCATTTTTCCGACCACATCCGCTTAGTAGAATGACAATGGCTTAAGGCACAGAAACCTAGACCCTTTCACATATGTAAGAAACCAAATAAGTACTCCATGAATATTTCTGACACTTGAAATCACAACCAACTGCTTATCTTACGCTTGATTTCTAAAGGTATAAAATTATTAATTTCTCTAACAAAATTTAAAGAAAACATGACATCCCAACAACCACAGGTATACTGGGATCCTCCATTCGTTTCTACAAACGCAGAAATAAAGCAGCAATAAGATACTCTACCGCCACCTCGACTTTCTCCAGTCAAAAAAAAATCCAAGAGGCGGGGCCAAGACGGCGGAGTAGTCAGACGGCTTCCTATGGCCCTCTTAAACAAAGACCTGAAAAAAGAAGTGATCTGATTGTATATGAATATCTAGGAGCCCTGAACAAGGCAAAGTCGAGGATTCGGACTGACTGGCAGGGGACAGAGAGACGGTTCGGAAGCAGCAAGGAATTGCCTGACCTCACCCAGCTGGAGCCGCAGCCCTTCAGCCCAGACCAGCTCGGGGTGCGCAGTGAGGCAGGCATACAGCTCCCTGCGCTCACTCGGGAGGCACTTTCTACATCGAGAGAGATCCGGCAGCAGAGATTCTGCTTGGACACTCGAATCAGTGAAAAGCAGCACCCAAGTGGCTAAAGTTAAGTATGTGCATGTGGCCTTTCACAGGGATTTTAAAAAAAAACCATTTTGGAAATACCTCTCTCCCATTTACCTCCTCCCTCCCCGCTCTACACCGGGTCCAGCCAGCTTCGTCGGGTCCAGCCAGCTTCGTCGATCTATGAGTCCCCTGGGCTGGAAGCAGATCCTATGAGGTGCCCTGACCCATTCTCCTGGCCTTAGCGGGGGAACAAATTAACAAACAGGAAAAAAATAAGCTACCAGCTGCCCTAAACCAGGAATTCAGGGTTTGCACAGCTCCTTTGCCTAAGCACAGGCATAAGGGGTCCGCAGACTCTGAGTGCCCCCCACCTCTGTATAGACTTGTGTGGACCCATCTCAACAGTATAAAGCCTCACTACCAAAGTAAAACAGGGTAAACACCTTAAGTCTAACTTCAACTGTTTTAGCTGTGAAGTGGCAGATCTGTGATGCTTGACAATGCTCTGCCCTTTAAGCAGGCGCCTTACCTGTCCACATCAGGGGCTTGAGGATGGGTGGCTCCACCCACACCACCTAGCCACCCACTACAGGGGTCCAAGAATAAGTGGTGCCCCCTAGTCCTTACAGCCAACAGAGTAGAGTTCTCATAGTCTGGCTGCAAAGCTCACCTACCTACTCGCTCTAGGGAAGAGGGACATGCTTTCCTTTCAGACACTCAGGGGCAGCCGGCAGCCTCCTGCCTTGCTCCATGCGTGACCCCCTACTGCAGCCAGATTGTGCCTACAACAATCACCCATGCCTCTCTAAGACTGTAGGTGAGATTCTGCTCCACACACTTGGTGACCAACTGCCTGGACACCTGAGCTAAATCCATACAGGAAAATTTAACAGACTCCTGGGCACACATTCCTAGTTACAGACCTAACTACCTGATGACAGGATGTTAGCGCTTCAAGGGTGCCAATAATCAAACTAGGGCACAAAAGCAGCCTATTTGGGCATATCAAAACAAAACAAAACAAGAAGCTAGGACACACTAAACAAATATAAAATAAAATTATAATAACTTATTGATGGCTCAGAGACAACAGTCAATATCAAATCACATACTGAGGCAGTCCATGATGGCTTCATCAAGCTCCCTAAATAAAGAATCAATAAATTTCCTGAAGGAAGAAAACTTCTTGGAATTACCAGAGGCAGAATACAAAAGATTAATACACAGAACTCTTCAAGAAATTAGAAAGGAAATTCCTCAAAATGCAGAAAATGTCAAAGAACACACAGACAAAGCAGTAGCAAAACTTAAAAAAGTTATTCAAGAGCATAATGACAAATTTAATAGGTTGCAAGAATCCACAGAGAGACAGCAATCAGAAATCCAGAAGATTATCAATAAAATTTCAGAATTAGACAACTCAATAGAAAGTCATAGGAACAGAACTGAGGCAATGGAGGTCAGAATTAGTGACAATGAAAAAAAGCACTTGAGATCAACTTATTTGAGGAAAAATCAGATAAAAGAATTAAAAACAATGAAGAAACTCTTAAGAGTTATGTGGCACTCTATCAAGAGAAATAACCTACGAGTGACTGGAGTACCAGAACAGGAAGAGATAACAAAAACTACAGAGAGAACTGTTGAAGACTGGTTGACAGAAAACTTCCCTGATATCATGAAAGATGAGACAATATCTATCCAAGATGCTCATCGAACCCAACATAAGGTAGATCCTAAAAGAAAGTCACCAAGACATATTATAATCAAACTTGCCAAAACCAAAGATAAAGAGAGAATTTTAAGAATGGCTAGAAATAAAAGAAAAGTCATCTACAAAGCAGAGTCAACTAGAATAAGCTCAGATTACTCAGCAGAAACCCTGAAGGCAAGAAGGCAATGGGATGATGTATATAAAGTCTTGAAAGAAAAAAATTGCCAGCCAAGAATTCTATATCCAGCAAAACTATCTTTCAAATATGATGGCGAAATTAGGGCATTTCCAGATAAACAGAAGTTTAGGGAATTTTCAAAAACCAAACCAAAATTACAAGAAATACTAAAGGGAGTCCTCCGGTTAGAAAATCAGTAACATCAGATAACAACGCAAGACTAGAACACAAGACAGAGCAAACAGATATCGACTCAGATAGGGAAGTCACAAAAATACATCAAAGCTAAAACACTGAAAATAGGGAAACAGAAATAATATGTAAAAAATAACAACATTAAAACAAAAGAGAGGGACTTAAAAAATGTAGACATAGAGTTTTCATATGGAGGGGAAGTCAAGGCAATATAAAGAAATAAAAGACTGATATAAACTTAGAAAACTAGAGGTAAATATTAAGGTAACCACAAAGGAAACTAACAATCCTACACATCAAAATAAAAATCTAGAAAAATATAAAAACTCAGCAAATACAAAATCAACAATAATGAAAAAGATGAAAATACATAAAGAAAAATGACTCAACTCAGAAAATTAAGGGCAACAAAGAAACTGTGAACACATAAAGACATCAAAACGACAGCACTAAACTCAGACCTATCAATAATTATGCTGAATGTACATGGACTAAATACATCAATAAAGAGACAGAGAGTGGCAGATTGGATTACAAAAAACACGATCCATCTATATGCTGCCTACAAGAGACACACCTTAGACTTAAAGACACAAATAAGCTAAAACTCAAAGGATGGGAAAAAATATATCAAACAACACTCAAAAAAGAATAGAAGTGGCAATATGAATCTCTGACAAAATAGACTTTAAAGTAAAATCCACCACAAAGGATAAGGAAAGACACTACATAATGATTAAGGGGTTAATACACCAGAAGGACATAAGTATAATAAATATTTACGCACCCAATAACAGGGCTCCAAAATACATAAAACAAACTCTTAACAGCACTGAAGAGACAGACAGCTCCACAACAGTAGTAGGAGACTTCAACACACCACTTTCGGTGACGGACAGAACATCCAGAAAGAAGCTCAACAAAGACACAGAAGAACTAAATGCTACAATCAACCCACATGATCTCATAGACATATACCGAACACTCCACCCAACAAGAGCCAAGTGTACCTTCTTTTCCAAAGCACATGGAACATTTTCCAGAATAGACCACATATTAGGCCACAAAGCAAATCTTAACAAAATCCAAAGCATCGAAATATTACACAGCATCTTTTCTGACCATAAAGCCATAAAAGTTGAAATCAACAACACAAAAAGCAAGGAAAAAAGACCAAACACATGGAAACTGAACACCTTTCTCAAAAACTACTGGGTTATAGAAGAAATTAAGGATGGAATAAAGAAATTCATAGACTCAAACAAGAATGAAAACACATCCTACCAGAACCTTTGTGACACAGCAAAAGCAGTGTTCAGAGGTCAGTTTGTAGCAATAAATGCACACATCCAAAAAGAAGAAAGGGCCATAATCAAAACATTAACCCTACAACTAGAACAAGTAGAAAGACAGCAGCAAAAGAAGCCTTCAGGCACCAGAAGAAAAGAAATAAGAATCAGAGTAGAATTAAATGAAATAGACAATATAAAAAAAACTGAAAGAGTTAACAAGTCCAAAAGCCGGTTCTTTGAAAAGATCAACAAAATTGATAAACCACTGGCCAAATTAACAAAAGAAAAACAGGAGAGGAAGCAGATAATCCGTATAAGAAATGAAATGGGTGACAGTACAACAGACCCAACGGAAATTAAAAGAATCATAACAGAATACTATGAAAAACTGTACTCTAACAAATTTGAAAATCTAAGGGAAATGGACAAATTTCTAGAAACTCACTACCTACCTAAAATAACACAAACAGAGGTAGAACAACTAAATAAACCCATAACAAAAGCAGAGATTGAAAAGTTTATTTAAATAAACTCCCAACAAAAAAAAGTCCTGGCCTGGATGGCTTCACTGGAGAATTCTAACAAACTTTCAGAGAAGAGATAACACCACTTCTACTAAAGGTATTTGAGAGCATAGAAAAGGATGGAATACTCCCAAACTCATTCTATGAAGCCATCATAACCCTGATACCAAAACAGGTAAAGACACAACAAAAAAAGAAAATTACAGACCAATGTCCCTCATGAACATTGACACAAAAATCCTCAGCAAAATTCTAGCCAACAGAATTCAGCATATATCAAAAAAATAATTCACCATGATCAAATGGGATTTATACCAGGTATGGAGGAATGGTTCAACATTAGAAAGACAATGTAATCCATCACATAAACAAAACAAAAGACAAGAACTACATGATCTTATCAATCAATGCAGAAAAGGATTTCAACAGAGTCCAACACCCATTCATGATAAAAACTCTCAACAAAATAGGACCAGAAGAGAAATTCCTCAATATAATTAAGGGCATTTATACAAAGCCAACAGCTGACATAATCCTAAATGGAGAGACTTTGAAAGCATTCCCCTTGAGAAGAGGAACCAGACAAGGATGCCCTCTATCACCACTCTTCTTCAGCATTGTGCTGCAGGTCCCAGCCAGAGCAATTAGGCTAGAAAAATAAAGTGCATCCAAAGTGGTAGGGAAGAAGCAAAGTATCTTTATTTGCAGATGATATGATCTTATACACAGAAAACCCCAAAGAATCCACAAGAAAACTACTGGAACTAATAGAAGATTTCAGCAAACTTTCAGAATACAAAATAAAAATACAAAAATCAGTTGGATTCCTTTACACCAACAAAGAGAACCGCGAAGAGGAAATTATCAAATCAATACCATGTACAATAGCCCCTAAGATAAAATACTTAGGAATAAATCTAACCAGAGATGTAAAAGATCTATACAATGAAAACTACAGGGCACTACTGCAAGAAACCAAAAGAGACCTCATAAGTGGAAAAACATACCTTGCTCATGGATAGGTAGACTCAACATAATGAAAATGTCAATTGTACCCAAAGCCATCAACAGATACAATACAATGCTGATCCAAATTCCACTGGCATTTTGTAATGAGATGGAGAAACAAATCACCAACTTCAAATGGAAAGGGAAAAGGCCCCAGATAAGTAAAGCATTACTCAAGAAGAAGAACAAAGTGGGAGGCCTCACACTACCTGATTTTAGAACCTATTATACAACGACAGTAGTCAAAACAGCATGGTACTCATACAACAACAGATACATAGACCAATGGAACAGAACTGAGAATCCAGACATAAATTTATCCACCTATGAGCAGCTAATATTTGACAAAAGTCCAAAGCCCATTAATTGGGGAAAAGACAGTCTCTTTAACAAATGGTGCTGGCAGAACTGGATATCCTCTGCAAAAAACTGAAACAAGACCCATACGTCACACCATGCACAAAATCTCAAAATGGATCAAAGACTTAAATATAAAATCAACAATGATAAAGATCATGGAAGAAAAAATAGGAACAATGCTAGGAGCCCTAATACTTGGCATAAACACAATACGAATCGTTAAGTAACAATGCACAAGCACCACAAGGGAGACTAGGTAACTGGAAGCTCCTAAAAATCAAACACTTATGCTCATGAAAAGACTTCACCAAAAGAGTAAAAAGACAACCTACAAAATGGGAAAAAATTTTTGGCTACGACAAATCCGATCAGCGTCTAATCTCTAAAATACACAAGAAACTGAAAAACCTCAGCAGCAAAAAGACAAATAACTCAGTTCAAAAACGGGCAAAGGATATAAACAGGCACTTCACCAAAGAAGATATTCAGGTGGCTAACAGACACATGAAGAAATGCTCACAATCATTAGCCATTAGAGAAATGCAGATCAAAACTACAATGAGATA
>NW_004443941.1:34897315-34906389 GCF_000243295.1 Trichechus manatus latirostris
GAGTGTGCCTCTTAGCTCAAGTAGATACAAGAGACTAAATGGGCAGCTTCTGTCCAGAGGTGAGATGGGAAGGCAGAGAGGGTTAGGAGCTGGTTCAATGGACATGGGGAATCAGGGGCGGAAAGGAACAGTGTGCTGTTGCAGTATGGGGAGAGCAATTAGGGTTATGTAACAATGTATGTATAAATTTTTGTATGGGAGACTAACTTGAAATATAAATTTCATTTAAACTACAACAATTAAAAAAAAAAAAAACCGTTACTATCGAGTCGATTCCGACTCATAGCGACCCCACAGGACAGAGCAGAACTGCCCCACAGAGTTTCCAGTCAGCGCCTGGTGGATTCAAACTGCCGACCTTTTGGTTAGCAGCCACAGCACTTAACCACTGCGCCACCAGGGCTTCCACCAGGGTTTTTCCAGTCACGGTCCTGTAAATTGCAGCCCGATCAGGCTACTAGCCCTCAACAAAGCCAAGTTGCAGATGAGAGGTGTCTGCCTTAATAAACTACTCATATCCCTGTATTACCGCCGGCGTTATCGTCAATGGTATAAGCATCACTATTAGGTTGTTGTTGCTGTGGACTTGTTTTCAGATCTTCTGATGGTGTTGTCGCTGGTGCTGGCAAAAGCTTTTTATTTCTAAATCAAGGAAACCTCAGCAAGAAGTCATAAACACGCCAGGGGCTGAAAGCTAGGCCTGGAGCGGGGCCAGGGTCACGAGCGGCAGAGCAACCGGGTGAGGAAGCGAGGGGCATCAGAGCTCTGGGGGGACCTTTCGGGAAACAGCCGCTTCCGCCGAGGGCATGAATGCAAATCCGACTACCCCTCCTCTGGACAGCAAAGGCATTTCAAAGCTGCTTTGGAACAAGTGAGGAAATCAGGAATCGCCCACGACAGCTACCCCACCGCCACAGCAAACTCACCATCATAAGGCGCTGCACAACCCCTGCTAGAATAAGACGTTCTCGGGGCGCGGTTGTTTTTTTTTTGGTTTGTTTCCGAAAACGGAAGGGGCGGGGCATCAGAGGTCGATTGGAGGCGAGGGACAGGAAGCGGAAGTGCGTGACTTATCTCTGGAGTTCGGCCTCTCTTGTTGGCTGCTCCTACGTTCTATAGAGCGGAGTTCTGGAGCGTTTCCTTAGAGCAGTCAGTGAGACCTTTAGGGTTTATTAATAATGTTAGGAAAATCGCTAAGCGCTTTTATCTATGTGATTTAATTTTTGCAATAACCTTATGAGATAGATATTATTCCTATTTTACAGTCCAGAATATAGGAAGATTAAGAAACTTGCACAGTCACACGTAGTTTGCCATGGTAGCTGAATCTGAACGCAGACTAATTGGAGTAATGTGGTCTGCTTTAAGAGCCCTGGTGGTGCAGTGGTTAAAGCGCTAGGCTGCTAACCTAAAGGTGGGCAGTTGGAACCCACCTCTGCAGGAGAAAGATGTCGCAGTCTGCTTCTGTAAAGGTTACACCCTTGGGAACCCTATGGGGCAGTTCTACCCTGTCCTATAAGGTCGCTATGAGTCAAAATCGACTTGACTGCAATGGATTTTTAGTGGATGATCTGCTTCTTCCTAAAATGCTATTTCACTGTAGAAGTAATATTAAGTACAGAAAACTTGAAAAATAAAAACACACTAAATATAAAATAGTTGACTCAGTAAATATCCACGGAGCATATGTGTGTCAAAGGCACCAGTCTTGTGGAATTTATGTTCTAATGGAAGGAGATAGAAGACAGGTTAAAAAAAAAAAAACATAGTCATGCACCACACGATGTCCATTCCTGCGGTCAACGTCTGACAGAAATATACATCGGTGGTCCCATAAGGTTAAAATATAGAGTTCATAAATCCCGATTGGACAGGGGACAGCTACGTCTATTGGCACAACATAGTGCATAAAAACAATGTTCTACATCCTACTTTGGTGAGTAGCGTTTGGGGTCTTAAAAGCTTGGAAGCAGCCATCTAAGATACAACTAGCGGTCTCTTCCAATCTGGAGTAAAGGAGAGTGAAGAAAACCAAAGACTCAAGGGTTCAATTAGTTCAAAGGACTAGCGGACTTCATGCACCACAGCCTACACAACCCGAGACCGGAAGAACTAGATGGTGCCTGGTTACCACTACCTAATACTCTGACCAGGATCACAACAGAGGGTGCCAGACAGAGCAGGAGAAAAATGTAGAACAAAAAAATCGCATTTATTAAAAAAATAAGATAAAAGACCAGACTTAATGGCCTGGAACCCCCAACACTATGGCCCTATGACACCCCTTTGACTTGGATCTGCAGCCATTTCCAGAAAGCACTTTCCAGCCAAGCAATATAAAATAAACAATGACACCCAAAAAGAAGTGCTCCATAGAACAAACAATTATACGAGACCAAAAGGGCAACATTTGCTCAAAACCATAGATGAGAAGGCAGGAAGGGATAGGAAAAAAAGGGCAACATTTGCTGAAAAGCATAGGTGAGAAGCAGGAGGGGGTAGGAAAAAAAAAGGAAATGAGGAACCCAGGGGGGAAATGGGGACAGTGTTGACACAGTGTGGGGATTGCAACCAATGTCATGGAACACTTTGTCTACAATTGGTTGAATGAGAAACTAATTTGCTCTGTACACTTTCACCTAAAACAATACAATATAAAAAACAAATAAATTCCAATTAGAGAACTATTAATCATGAAGTGCATCACGGCTCCCAAACACAGCAAAACCAGTGCTAGTGATAGCATTAGAAAGTGGCAAAGGAGAAGTATTAACTTGGAAGTAAAACAAAAAGTTATTAAACAACATGAAGGGGGAAGATCAGTGAAAGCTATTGCTTGCGATGTAGGCATGGCACACTCAACAATCACGACTACCCTTAAAAACAAAAAAAATTCTCCAAGTTGTTAAAGGGTCGGCTCCACTGAAAGCTACAAGGCTAACAAAAATGCAAGAGGGGCCTATATCAGATATGGAGAAATTGTTAATGACGTGGATTGAGGACCAAACACAAAAGCAAATCGTTCTCACCGTGTTGACGATCACAGCTAAGGCACAAAGCTTATTCAAGATGCTTAAAGAAAAAGCAGGACCAGACCGTAGTATTGTACAGTATTAACCTATTTAACCTGTATATTACCTTGCCAGATACATTAGCTGAAATACAGTAGTGTATGTGTACAGTATCCTGTCTATTTAGTCAAAACAGATACAGTACAGTATCCCATATAACTTTGCTAAGTACAGTATATAATACAGTGTTCACACAACATCCAAATCACAACATCATATTTCACAGAATGTATCATGGTCATTAAGTGACGCATAACTGTATTGATAAGTGGTGTTATGTAGAAAATAGGGCAATGTCATAGAGAGCGACTGGGTGGCTAATTTAGAGTGGTGGTCAGAGAAAGCTTCTTTAAGGAAATGAAATTTGAACTGATTTGTGAATGACAAAAGTTTTTTCGTGAAGGTTTTTTCAGGCAATATAAACAGCTAGTGTAAATACTGTAAATCAAAAATGAGTAGGAGTATCTTAGGATCTGAAAGAAGGCAAAATATCTGGAGCTTTATGTTTTCAGGAAAGAAATGAAAAGACAAGATCAAAGTAGCACATAGGAGCCAGATCTGGCAGGAATTTCTAAATTAGGGGTAAGGGCATGAATTTTTTTCTATGTGAGAAAGGAAGTCAATGGAAGGTATTAATAATGGAGTGACCTCCACATTTTTTTAAAGATCACTATGGCTGAGTATGTAGAATGGATTGTGGATGAATGATAACAACTAGCATTTATTAAGCACAATATGTGGTAGGAACTTTCTAAAGTGGTTACTATGTATTAGCTCATTTAATCCTTACAACAGCTCTTTTAGATAGTGTGATCATTGAGGTTGTATGTCAGCTTGGCTGGGCCATGATTCTCAGTGGTTTGGCAGTCAGGATGTAGTTTGGCAGTTATATGATGATGTGATCACCTCCAGGATGAGATCTGCTATTAAGTAGGCAATCAGTGGAAATGGAGTTTCCTTGGGGGTGTGGCCTGCATCCAATATATGTGAACTGTCTGGCAAAGCTTGCTGCCTTTTGCTCTGCTCTGGAACCTGCATTCATTTAGTCAGCATCTGACCTCCAGTTCTTGGGACTTGGGCCAGTAGCCTGCCATCTGACCTGTGGTTCCTGGGTTTGTCAGCTCCTGCAGCTATGTGAGTCAGGAGAAGCCTCCAGCCTGACGCCTGACCCATGGACTTGGGGCTTGCCAGCCTCTACAACCATGTGAGCCATTTCCTTGAGATAAATCTCTCTCTCTCCTCCCCTCTCTTTATATATATATATATATATATAATATTTATGTAAATGCTTCCCTGGTTTTGCTTCTCTAGAGAACCCAGCATAAGACAGATAGGTATTATTATAATCCTGTCCTTGCAAAATTGTGTGCCAAGTTCACACAACTGGTCAGCGTCAGAACTGTTTTCCAGAGAAGCTGCACCACTTTACCAATTTCTCAGAACCCTTATCCATTGCAATTGGGAATGCAAAATGGTACAGCCATCGTGGAAAACACTGTGGCAGTTCCTCAAAACACTAAAAATATAACTACCACTCCTAGATACATACCCAAAAGGCTTGAAAGCAGAAACTCAAACAGATACTTGTACGTCAATGTTCACTGCAGCACTATCCACAATAGCAAAAAGGTGGAAATGACCTAAATGTACATCAGTGGATGAATGGATAAACAAAATGTGGTATATACATACAATGGAATACTACTCAGCCAGTAAGAGACATGAAGTCTTGATACATGCTACAACATGGATGCAGCTTGAAGACATTATACTGATTGAAATAAGTCAATCACAAAAGGACAAATATTGTATGACCTTATTTATATAAAAAGACAAGAACAGGCAAATGTATAGAGACCAACATTTATTAGAGGTTACCAGGGGCAGGAGGGAGGAAGCAAGTGGAGTTATTGCTCATGGAGTACTGTTTCTGTTTACAGTAATGGAAAAATTGCATTCATTAATGACAGGGTTGCCCAGCTGATTACTGTAATTGCTGTCAATAAGTTGTACACCTGTAAAAAGTTGAATTAGCAAAAGTTATGTGACAGACACATTTACAATGACAAAGGAGTAGTTGCTAAGGCTGCTGATGTACAACCAAACACCTCATGGGATTTCTTTCCTTGGTTTGGCAGTTTAGGATGGTGATTTTATGGGACATCCGAGTTAATTGCCTGTGATGGTTAAGATTGTGTGTCAGCTTGGCTGGTCATGATTCTCAGTGTTTATATGTGATCACTCCAATGATGGGATCTGCTGTGAGTAGCCAATCTGTTGAAAGGGAGTTTCCTTGGGCATGTGGCCTGCATCCAAATATAAGCAGACGTTCTGGCTTTTTGCTCACTCTGGATCCTGTGGCTGCCTCCTGTTCCTCTGAACTCCGATTTTTGGAACTTGAGTTATCAGCTTATCTGCCAATCTTGGGATTCGTCCATCTTCACAGCCTGTGAGCAAAAGCCCTGCTCTCGGACCAGCTGGTCTTGGGTTCACTATCCCCTGCAGCTTTGTGAATCGGGAGAAGCCTCTATCCTGATCTACAGACTTGGGATGTTCCAGCCTCTACAATTGCATGAACTATTTCCTTGATCTAAATCTGTATATATGTATACACTTTAATGGTTTTGCTTCTCTAAAGAACCTAGCCAAAGACATTGCCCTAATAATGTGTTTAGTGCTTCTGTTCTACCTCCCATTTCATTGTGTAGTGCGTGGGGTCTCAAAAGTTAGCAGATGGAACAATGGAGCCAAGACGGTGGACTAGTCAGATGCACTAAGCCACCCTTCTGCAGCAAAGACCCAAAAAAACAAGTAAAACAAATACAGATGTCAGTCCTGGAATCTTAACCTTAAAAGAAGGAATAAAGAATTAAACTGGAAACCACTGAGAAGAAGAAACTGATAGAAAATGGCAACAAGCAGAGATACAGAGTAGAGGTTCCTGGCCAACTGGCAGGACACAGCATGGCCATCTTGGAATAAAGCCAACCACCCTGCACAAAGAACACAGAAAGTCACCTTCACAGAATTCCCAAAAGGAAATAGAGGTACAGCATGGACACACCCAAGCTAAGTGAGACCATGTATACTGGCTGCAGCTCAAGTAAATGCCCAGACACTCTCATGCAGTAGCCATAGGAGCACATTCTTAAAAACCCCTCCCCTCTGGGAAATAGTGGTATGAACCACTGCATCCCAGCAGCCCTGACTGCCAGGGATCACAGTACTGCCCTCCTATTGCCCTCCTCCATCTGGCCCCATCTGCCCTCCCCTTCCCCCCATCCTGCCTCTCTCCCCAGCACCACTGCGCATTGCAGCACCCAGAACCCAGACCCCTCCCCGCCACCCCTGGCCCCACCCCACCATGTGCTGAGGCCCCAAGTGGGACTGGCCCAGCCCCTGGCCCTGCCCTGCCAGTCCGAGTTCACATCGCAGACTAACGAACCATCCCCACCCTTCCGCCCTTCTGCGTCATAGCTGAGCAACCAGGCCTGCCTACCTGAACAAAGTGGTGAGAACTATTGTGCCAACAGACAAGCAAGCAAAAAAGCATGCCAAGTCCACCTGCCCAGACATAACCAAACAAAACAAAAAGGCAGGATGAAACAAACAAACCTACAATCAATAAAGAAAATAATACCTGAATGCTTGGAGACAGGAGACAGTATCAAACCATACATATATATAAATTTTTAAAAGGACATAATGACTACAGTAAGTGACCAAAATAAAGCACCAGATGACCTTCCAGTAGAAGAAAGGCACTGGAACTACCTGATAGGGAATTCAAAAGTCTAATATTCAGGACTCCGCAAGAGATTAGGAAAGAGATAAAGGAAAACACAAATAAAAATAAGGAAAAAATAGTAAAAATCATGAAAAACAGAAAAAAAAAACTAAAAACATAGCCAATATCAAGGAAAACAGAGACAAAGCAATGGAAAAATTCAGGAAAATAATACAAGAACAAAATGTCAAAATAAACAATGAGAATTCATACAAAAACAGCAATTAGAAATACGAAAGATAAACAACAAAATTTCAGAAATGGACAACGCAATAGAAGGTTTCAGGAGCAAATTTGAAACAATGGAAGATAGAATAAGTGAAATTGAGAAAAACCCATGGATGCCACCTCGAGAAAAAAATCAGAAAAAAAGAATGAAGAAAACCTAAGAACTATGTGGGTTACAATCAAGATCAAAAATTTGCACATAATCAGAGTTCCATAACAGGAGAAAATGGAAAACACAGGAAGGTTGTTGAAGATTTGCTGACAGAAAACTTCCATATCACGAAAGATGAAAAGCTTACCATCCAAGAAGCTCAAGGAACCCCATATAGGATAGACCTAAAAAGAAAGTCACCAAGACATATCATAATCACACTTGCCAAAACCAAAGACAAAGAATCCTGACAGCAGCTCGAGAAAAATAAAAAGTCACACACAAAGGGGAAACAATAAGAGTAAGCTCTGATTACTCGGCAGAACCCATACAGGCAAGAAGGCAAGGAAATGATATAAATAAAACCTTGAAAGAAAAAAATTGCCAACTGTCGACTTCTGGCAAAATGGCGCTCTAGGCAGAAGCACCACACTGCCCCTCCACAGCAAAGATCCAAAAAACTAAGCCAAACAGAGAAAACAACAATCCTGAAACCCTAAAACATCAAATGAAGAGATAAAGAACTCAGCCAAGCACCAAATGGAGTGAGAAAACTTACAGAGGACAGAGAGCGAGGAGAGATTTATGCAGAGGTCCCCTAAGAGCTAATGTAGTGCGGATCCGCCATCTTGGACTCCTATAAGAGACCAGCAAACAGGGGTTACAAGAAAGCAGCTTCACCGAGCTTCCAGCGGGAGAAACAGCAACTGCTAATTTGCGATATAAACTTTCCCACCCCCCACCCTTCTTCACCCCCACCTGCCCTCCTCTACTTCCCACGGCCACAATCTCTTGTCCGGGAAGCACCGGATGCTTGGATTCCACCCACCCGAATGGGCCGGCTCACTGTGTGCCATTTTTTGGCTGCTGGTGTTGCTTTTTACCGCTTCTTTTGATTTCCTCCTTACCTCTCACCACCTCCCCCTCCTTTCGCTCAAATACCTGGCTCCGTGCACCATCTTTGCTTCTTCCCAAGGGGCTGAGGAGCTCCAGTAATTTGTGATATCCGCTTTCCACCCCCTACCCTTCTTCACCCACACTCAGCCTCCTCTGCTTCCCGCAGACACAGTCTCTTGTCGAGAAACACTGACTCCTTGGATTCCACCAGCCCATGCTAGCTGGCTCTCTGAGTGCCATTTGTTGGCGGCTCGTGTTGCTTTTTTTCTGCTTCTTTTGATTTCTTCCTTACCTCTCATCGCCTCTCACTCCTTTTGCTCAAATACCTGGCTACATGCACCATCTTTGCTTCTTCCCAAGGGGCTGCGGAGCTCCGTTTGATTGTGGAGCTGCTTCCCGGTCTGGGCTGCCGTGCTGGTGGGATCCCGGGGCTTTTGGTCATTTGTTTGTTTTGAATTGTTTGTTTGTTTTCTTTTCCTCTTCTTGAGTTGGGAGCCCGTTCTGGCCAGGCGGGGCTGCGTGGCAAGCAGACTACCCCCTCGGCTTGCACAGACATGCAGAGGGATCCCTGAGTGAATTTCTTTTTTCATTGGTTTTTTTTTTTTTTCTGTTTCTTTGGGGGCTTTTGTTTTACTTTTTTTTAAAATTTGTTTTGTGTTTTTTTCCCCTTTTTCCCTTTTTGTCCTTCTTCATTACTCAGTTTCTCATCTCTCTATATCTTCCTTCTCTGTCTGTTCCCTGCATACCTGGCGTTGTATACCTCTACGCCTTCTAGCCAGGCGGTACTGCAACACCAGAGAAAAACTTCCCCAGACCTCATAGCTGCACCGCTGGGATCCCTGGAACCTTTGCTGTTCTTTTCCCTTTCCAACTTTTATTTATTTATTCTTTTCTTTTTTTTCTTCCTCTTCCCCTTTTTATTGTCTCCATTTCATAGTCT
>NW_004443941.1:34912394-34973112 GCF_000243295.1 Trichechus manatus latirostris
GGTGCCCGGCTACCACCACTGACTGCTCTGACCAGGATCACAACAGAGGGTTCTGGACAGAGCTGGAGAAGCATGTAGAACAAAATTCTAACTCACAGAAAAAAGACCAGATTTACTGGCCTAAAGGAGTCTGGAGAAACCCCAAGAATATGGCTCCCAGACACCCTTTTAGCTCAGTGGTGAAGTCATTTCTGTGGTTCACCATTCAGCCGGGGAGTGGACAGCCCCATAAAACCAAATGGGACTAATAAGGTACAGCAGTCCAGCGACAAGGGCCAGAATGCAGAAGGGACAGGAAAGCTGGTGATAGGGAACCCATGGTTGAGTAAGGATAGTGTTGATGTGTTGTGAGGTTGTTAACCATTGTCATAGGGCAATATGTGTACTAACTGTTAAATACAAAACTATTTTGTTCTGTAAACCTTCATCTAAAGTGAGAATAGCAGCATAAAAAAAAAAAATTGCCAACTGTCTTAGTTATCTAGTGCTGCTATATCAGAAATACTACATGTGGTTGGCTTTAACACATAGAAATTTATTCTCTCACATTCTAGGAGGCTAGAAGTCCGAATTCAGGGTGCCAGCTCCAGGGAAATGCTTTCTCTCTGGGGGAAGGTCCTTGTTATCAATCTTCCCTAGTCGAGGAGCTTCTCAGAGCAGGAACCCCAAGTCCAAAGGATGCGCTATTCTCCTGGCTCTTGTTTCTTGGTGGTATGAAGTCCCCTTGTCTATCTGCTCGATTTTCTCTTTTATATCTCAAAACAGATTGACTCAAGATTCAATCTAATTTTGAAGATTGAGTTGTGCCTCATTAACATAACTGCCTCTAATCCTGCATCATTAACATCATAGAGGTAAGATTTACAACATGGGAAAATCACATCAGATGACAAAACGGTGAACAATCACACAATACTAGGAATCATGGCCTAGCTAAGTTGACAGATATTTTGGGGGGACACAATTCAACCCATGACAACAACCAAGAATAATATATTCTGTGACACTTTCACTCAAATATGATGGTGAAATTAGGTCATTTCCAGATAAACAGAAATTAAGAGAATTTGTAAAAACCAAACCAAACTTAAACAAGAATTATTAAACAGAGTATTTTGGTTAGAGAACCAACAACATCAGACAACAATCTGAATGTAGGACATAGGTCAGCATCAGTCAGATACCATCCTAGGTAATGAATGTTCAAGGATAAAACAAAACTAAAAGATTTACAACAGAGAACCAGAGACATCAATCTGTAAATGACAACAACATCTGAACAATAAAAGGGAGACTAAATAGTCTTCAATTGAAGAGGAATTCAAAGCGATATTAAGTAATAAAAGACCGGTTCAAAGATAGGAAGATAGGGGTAAATTTCAAGGTAACCAGCAAGAAAGTTAACAAACCTACTCCTTAAAATAAAGAAGAAAAGCATAAAGCCTCAGTAAACACAAAATCTATAAAAATAAACAAAAAGAAATTCCACAAAGAAAAGGAACTCAGCATAGGACATTAAGAGCTACAAAGAAAACATCAGCACCATTAAAAAAAAAAAAAAGGACTACAAACGACAGCAATAAACTCACACCTATCAATAATCACACTGAATGTAAATGGCTAAAATGCACCTGTAGAGTGACAGAATGGATTAAAAAAAAACATGACCCATCAATATACTGTCTAGAAGAGACATACTGTGGATACAAAGACATGAATATTTTAAAAACCAAAGGATAGAAAAAAATATATCAAGCGAACAGTAACCAAAAAAAGGAAGTAGTGGCAACCCTAATCTCAGATAAAATAGACTTTAAGGCAAAAATCAACCATAAAGACAAAGAAGGATAGTACATAATGATTAAAGGGACAATCCACCAAGAAGACATAACCTTAATAAATATCTACACACTCAACTACAGAGCTCCAAAATACATAAAACAAACTCTAACAGCACTGAAAAGAGAAACAGACAGTTCCACAATAATAGTAGGAGACTTGAACACACAATTCTCAGTCATGGAGAGAACATCTAGAAAGAAACTCAACAAAGATACAGAAAGATAATCAACAAATATACAGTATAGGGGAAATCAGCACAACCTGCCCAAGGCAAAGTTATAGAAGCTTCATAGACACATCCAAACTCCCTGTGGAACTGAGTTACTGGGCTGAGGGCTGGGGACCATGGTCTTGGGGGACATCTAGCTCAACTGGCATAACACAGTTTATAAAGAAAATGTTCTACGTCTGACTGTGGTGAGCAGAGTCTGGGGTCTTAAAATCCTGCTAAGATACATCTACTGGTCCCACACCATCTGGAGCAAAGGAGAATGAAGAAAACCAAAACACAAGTGAAAGATTAGTCCAAAGGACCAATGGACCACAACTACCACAGCCTCCAGCAGACTGATCCCAGAAGAACTAAATGGTGCTGAGGTACTACCACTGACTGCTCTGACAGAGATCACAATAGAGGGTCCCAGAGCAGGTGAAAAATGTAGAACAAAATTCAAATTCACAAAAAAAGACTTACTTGTCTGACAGACAGTGGAGAAGTCCCAAGAGTATGGCCCCCGGAAACCCCTTTAACTCAGTATTGAAGTCACTGCTGAAGTTAACCCTTCAGCCAAAGATTAGAAAGATCTATAAAACAAACAATAATACACATACGGAACGTACTTGGTAGTTCAATCATGTATACAAGACTAAATGGGCACACTAGCCCAAAAGCAAAGATGAGAAGGCAGGAAGGAACAGGAAAACTGGACAAATGAAAATGGGGAACCCATTTTAGAAGGGGAGAGTATTGCAACATCAGACAGTTGGCAACCAAAGTCACAAAACAATTTGTTTATTAATTGTTTAAAAAGAAACTAATTTACTCTGTAAACTTTCATCTAAAACACAATAAATAAATTTTTATAAAATTAAAGGAAAAAAAAAGCTTCCAAGCGGTCATCCAAGGCACAAAAATTCCTCTCTATTTGCCTGCAGCACCAGAGGAAGACGGGAGTCAGGAATAAACTCATTGCCATCGAGTCGATACCAGCTCATAATGACCCTATCGGACAGAATAGAACTTCCCCCATAAGATTTCCAAGGCTATAATCTTTACATAAGCAGACTGCCACATCTTTCTCCCACGGAGCAGCTGGTGGGTTCCAACCACTGACCTTTCAGTTAGCAGCCAAGCGCTTTAACCACTGGCTCCTTTCAGAGTCAAGAATAGGAGAAAATGCAATATGTGGCTAATTGACTCCATGAACACTGTCTCGTTTGCCATGAGACCAGAAGAATTGGATGGTACCCAGCTACCTTACTGAACATTTTGATCACAGATTCTATAGAAGAATTCTGATCAAAGGGGGGAAGATGAAGAATACAATTTCAAATTCTCATGGAATCCAGATTTTCTGAAGCCATGGAGGCTGGATGAACCCCTGAAAGTATGGCCCTGAGATAATCTTTAAACCTTAAACTAAAAATATCCCCAGAAATCTTCTTAAAACTAAACAATAGTTTAGCTTAACTAGCAAAGAATGTCTGTCTTGAGTATTGTACTCTTTCAAAATCTATCTGTATGGGATTAAACTGACAAAAGCAACTCAAAAGTATAGATAGGAATCTTAGGGGGCAGTAAGTTAATGTTAATGGAGGAGGGACAACTCAGAAAAGGAGGGTGAGAATGGTTTCACAACTTGAAAAATCTAATCAATGTCACTAAATTGTACCCGTAGAAACTGTTGAATTGGTCTATGTTCTGCTGTGTATATTTTCAACAACACAAAAATAAAACAAAATGTTTTTTTAAAACCATAGAACTTTGAAACACAAAAAAATGAACACTAACGTAAACTATGGATTTTAGTCAATAATAATGTATCAGTATTGGTTCACTAACTGTAACAAATGTACCACATAATTGCAAGATGTTAAGAGAAGCTGTATGGGGGTGGGGGAGGGAGTATATGGGAACGCTCTGTACTTTCTGCACAATTTTTCTGTAAACCTAAAACTGCTCTAAAAAATAAAGTCTATTTAAATACATAAATAAAGAGTTCCCATTTCTTCACATCTTCTTCAAATTTATCTTTTCCTATAAAATATGGCCAAGTTAGTTGATGTGAAATGGTAGCTCATGTTTTCAATTGAATTTCCCTAATAACTAGTAACACTGAGCATCTTTTAATATGCTTGTTGGCCATTTATACATCTTCTCTGGAGAAATGTCTATTCAAGCTCTTTGCCCATTTTTTAATTGGGTTGTCTTTTTGTTGTTGAGTTCTAGGAGTTCTTTATATTTTCTGGATATTAGACCATTAATAGATAGGTGATTTGACAAATTTTTCAGCCATTCTTTGGGTTGTCTTTTCACTCTCTTAATGGTGTTCTTAGAAACACAAACTTTTTTTTCCTATTTTTTTTTATTGTGCTTTAAGTGAAAGTTTATAGCTCAAGTTAGTTTCTCATAGAAAAATTTATACACATATTGTTATGTGACCCTAGTTGCTATCCCTATAATGTGACAGCACACTCTCCCTCTCCACCCTGGATTCCCCGTGTCTATTCAATCACCTCCTATCCCTTTCTGCCTTCCCATCTCGCCTCCGGACAGGAGCTGCCTCTTCAGTCTCGTGTATCCACTTGAACAAAGAAGCATACTCTTCACAAGTATCATTTTATGTCTTATAATCCAGTCTAGTCTTTGTCTGATAAGTTGGCTTCTGGAAAGATTTCAGTTCTGGGCCAACAGAGATTCCGGGGACCGTGTCTTCTGGGGTTCCTCCAGTCTCAGTCAGAACATCAAGTCTGGTCTTTTTACTAGAATTTGAGTTATGCACCCCACTTTTCTCATGCTCCGTCAGGGACTGTTTGTTGTGTTCCATCAGGGCGGTCGTTGGTGGTAGCCAGGCACCATCTAGTTCTGGTCTCAGGCTGATGGAGTCTCTGGTTTATGTGGCCCTTTCTGTCTCTTGGGCTAATATTTTCCTTGTGTCTTTGGTGTTCTTCATACTCCTTTATTCCAGGTGGATTGGGACTAATTGATGCATCTTAGATGGCTGCTTGCTAGCTTTTAAGACCCCAGAAGCCATTCACCAAAGTGGGATGCAGAACATTTTCTTAATAAACTTTGTTATGCCAATTGACCTAGATGTGCCCCAAAGCCATGGTCCCCAGACCCCTGCCCCTGCTACTCTGTCCCTCAAAGTGTTTGGTTGCATTCAAGAAACTTCTTTAGCTTTTGGTTTAGTTCAGTTGAGCTGACTTCTCCTTTACTGTGTGTTGTCCTTCCCTTCACCTAAGATAATTCTTGTCTACTATCCAGTTCGTGAATTCCCCTTTCCCTCCCTCCCCACCCTCGTAACCATCGAAGAATGTTTTCTTCTGTGTTTAAACCTTTTCTTCAGTTCTTATAATAGTGGTCTCACACAATATTTGTCTTTTCATGACTGACTAATTTCACTCAGCTTAATGCCTTCCAGATTCATCCATGTTATGAGATGTTTCACGGATTCATCGTTTTTCTTTATCGTTGTGTAGTATTTCATTAGGTGAATATACCATAATTTTTTTACTCATTCATCCGTTGATGGGTACCTAGGTTCTTTCCATCTTTTTGCTATTGTGAACAGTGCTGCAATGAACATGGGTGTGCATATATCTATTCATGTGACAGCTCTTATTTCTCCAGGATAGATTCCAAGGAGTGGGATTGCTGGATCGTAAGGTACTTCTATTTCTAGCTTTTTAAGGAAGCGTCAAATTGATTTCCAAAGTGGTTGTACCATTTTACATTCCCACCAGCAGTGTATAAATGTTCCAGTCTCTCCACAACCTCTCTAACTTTTATCATTTTGTGTTTCTTTGATTAATGCTAGCCTTGTTGGGGTGAGATGGTATCTCATTGTAGTTTTGATTTACATTTCTCTAATGGCTAATGATCGTGAGCATTTCCTCATGTATCTGTTAACTGCCTGAATATCTTCTTTAGTGAAGTGCCTGTTCATATCCTTTGCCCATTTTTTAATTGGGTTATTTGTCTTTTTGTTGAGAAACACAAAAATTTTTAATATAGTCCAATTTATCTATTTTTTCTTTTGTTACTTGTGCTTTTGGTGTCACATCTAAGAAATCATTACCAAACCCAAGGTCATGAAGATTTATACCCAAGTTATCTTGTAAGAGTTTTATAGTTTTAGCTCTTAGATTTAGGTCTTTGATCCACTTTGAGTTACTTTTTGTATATGGTGTGAATTAAAGGTCCAACTTCATTCTTTTGAATTTGGAAATCCAGTTGCTGCAACACCATTTGTTGAAGGGACTGTTCTTAGCACTCATGTCTAAATGATCTTGTCATCCTTGTCTAAAATGATCATAGACATATGGGGTTTTTGTGGACTTTTAATTCTATTCCATTCATCTATATGTATATCCTTATGTCCAAACCACACTGTCTTAATTACTGTGGTTTTTTATTAAGATTTTGTTCTATTTTTACATTTTTTAATAATAATTTATTGAGTTTTTGCTGAAAGTTTACACAGCAAATTAGGTTCCCATTTAACAACTTCTGTACACATTGTTCAGTGACATTGGCTACATTTTCAACATTGTGTCAATATTTCCCATATTTCTGTTCTGGTTTTTCCACTTCCGTTAATCCAGCTTCCCTGCCCTTCCTGACCTTCTCATCTATGTTTCAGGGTAAATGTTGACCATTAGATTTTTTTTTAAGGAACACAGAACTCACAGGTGATATTGTTTATTTTATGAGCCAATCTGTTATTTAGCTGAAAAGTGACCTCTGGGAATAGTTTCAGTTCAAAGTTTAAAGGGTATCTGAGGATGATAATCTTGGGGGTTCTTCTAATCTCTCCTAGTCCAGTAAGTCTGGCCTTTTTTTTTTTTTCTTTTCTTTTCTTTATTTATTTTTATAAGAATTAGAGTTTTGTTCTACGATTTTCTCCCATTCTGTCTGGGACCATCTATTGTGTCCCTGGTCTGAATAGTTGGAACTGGCACCCGGGCATCATCTAGTTCTTCTGGTCTCTGAATAGATGAGGCCATGGTTCATGTAGACAATTATTCCTGTAGATTAGATTGTTCTTTGAGTCTTTGGTTTCATTCTTTGTCTTTTGCTCCAGATGGGTAGAGACCAATAGTTATAACTTAGATGGCATTCTCAAGCTCTTAAGACCCCCGACACTATTTACCATACTAGGATGTAGAACATAAACTTTATAGAGTATGTTGTGCCAATTGACTGAGTTATCCCACAAGCTAAGCCTTCAAACCCAGTAAACCAATCTTTCGAGGTGTTTGGTTATGTTTGGGAGGTAACTGTGACTGTGTCCCTATGTGCTTTATTATAAACATGAATATATATGCAGCACACACAAACTTTATTCAGTTTTAAAATAGGAAAGTGGGAGTCCTGCAACTTTGTTCTTCTTTTTCAAGATTGTTTTGGCTATTTGGAGTCTCTTGCAATTCTATATGAATTTGAGGACTGGCTTTTCTATCTCTACAAAAATGCCAATGGGATTTTGATGAAAATTGCATTAAATCTGTAGATCATTTTGGGAAGTATCGCCATCTTCCCATATTCCAACCAATTGCCATCCCCCCATATTCTGACCCATGTTTTCATTTCTTTAGGTCTTCTTTAATTTCTTTAAGCAGTATTTAATATCTTTAAACAGTGCGCAAGTCTTGCACCTCCTTGGTTAAATTTATTCCTATGTATTTTATTCCTTTGGATCCTATTCTAAATGGACTTGTTTTCTTAATTTCCTTCTTGGATTGTTTATTGTTAGTGTATAGAAATACAAATTATTTTTGTGTGTGATCGTGTATCCTGAAATTTTGATGAATTCATTGATTTGCTCTAATAGGTTTTTTGTGGATTCTTTAGGATTCTCTCTATATAAGATAAGGTTGTCTATGAATAGAGATAGTTTAACGTCTTCCTTTTCTATCTGGTTGTCTTTTATTTCTTTTTGCCTCATTGCTCTGGCTAGATTTTCCACTACAATGTTGAAAGGAAGAGGTGACAGTAGGCATCCTTGTCTTATTTCTGATCTAAGGGGAAAAGCTATCAGTCTTTTACCATTAAGTGTGATGTTAACTTGGGGGTTTTCATATATACCCTTTATTATTTGTTATGGATTTAATTGTTTTCCCCTAAAATATGTGTTGGAATCCTAACCCCTATACCTGTGGATGTAATCCTGTTTGGGAATAAGGTGTTCTTTGTTGTGTTAATGAGGCTATAGCATTGAAGAGTGTGTCTTAAACCTAATCACTTTTGAGTTATAAGTAGCAGCATAGACACAGAGACAAGCAAGCACAAACGGAAGATGATGCCACATGAGGATCATCAAGGAACCAAGGAACACAAGCTGAAAGAGACAAGGGTCTTCTCCCAGAACTGATGGAGAGATAGCCTTCCCCTATAACCAGTGCCCTGATTTTGGACTTCTAGTCCCTTGAACTGTGAGAAAATAAATTTCTATTCTTTAAAGGGACCCACTTGTGGAATTTGTTGCAGCAGCACTAAGGAATTAAGATATTATGTTAATGAAGTTCCATTTTGTCTTAGTTATCTAGTGCTGCTATAACAGAAATACCACAAGTGGGTAGCTTTAACAAACAGAAATTTATTTTCTCACAGTTTAGGGGGCTGTTGTTGTTAGGTGCCATTGAATCAGTTCCAAATCATAGCAACCCTACGTACAATAGAACGAGATACTGCCCAGTCCTGAGCCATTCTCACAATTATTGCTATATTTGAACCCATCGTTTCAGCCACCGTGTGATTCCATCTCATTGAGGGTCTTCCTCTTTTTCCCGATCCTCTTCTTTACCAAGCATGATGTCCTTCTCCAGGGACTGATCCCTCCTGATAACATGTCCAAAGTAGATGAGATGAAGTCTCACCATCCTCACTTCTAAGGAGCATTCTGGCTGTACTTTTTCCAAGACAGATTTGTTCGTTCTTCTAGCAGTGTGTGGTATATTCAATATTCTTTGCCAACACTATAATTCAAAGGCATCAATTCTTCTTTGGTTTTCCTTATTCATTGTCCAGTCTTTGCATGTGTATGAGGCGATTGAAAATACCATAGCTTGGGTCAGGTGCATGTTAGTCCTCAAAGTGACATCTTTGCTGTTTAACACTTTAAAGAGGTCTTTTGCAGCAGATTTGCCCAATGCAATGCGTTGTTTTATTTCTTGACTGCTGCTTCCAAGGGCATTGATTGTGGATCCAAGAAAATAAAATCGTTGACAACTTCAATCTCTTCTCCGTTTATCATGATGTTGCTTATTGGCCCAGTTGTGAGGAGTTTTGTTTTCTTTATGTTGAGGTGTATTCCATACTGAAGGCTGTAGTCTTCTGTTCCTAGTGTGTTGAGTGTTTTAATCACTCATATGTGCTGGATTTTGTCAAATGCATTTTCTGCATCAACTGGGATGATTATGTGGTGTTTTCTCTTTTTTCTATTAATATAGTGTATTATATTAATTGATTTTCTTATGTTGTCCCACTCTTGCATTTCTGGGATAAATTCTACTTGGTCGTGGTGTATAATCCTTTTAATATGCTTCTCAATTCTCTTTGCTACTATTGACCATGCAAAAGCATTTGATTGTGTGGATCATAATAAATTATGGATAACATTGCGAAGAATAGGAATTCCAGAACACTTAATTGTGCTCAAGAGGAACCTGTACATAGATCAAGACGCAGTTGTTCGAACAGAACAAGGGGATGCTTAGTGGATTAAAGTCAGGAAAGGTGTGCATCAGGGTTATATCCTTTCACCATACCTATTCAATCTGTATACTGAGCAAATAATCTGAGAAGCTGGACTATATGAAGAAGAATGCAGCATCAGGATTGGAAGAAGACTCATTAACAACCTGCATTATGTAGATGACACAATCTTGCTTGCTGAAAGCAAAGAGGACTTGAAGCACTTATTGATGAAGATCAAAGACCACAGACTTCAGTATGGATTACACCTCAACATAGAGAAAACAAAAATTTTCACAACGGAACCAGTAAGCAACATCATGATAAACGGAAAAAAGATTGAAATTGTCAAGGATTTCATTTTACTTGGATCCACAATCAACACACATGGAAGCAGCAGTCAAGAAATCAAACGACGTATTGTATTAGGCAAATCTGCTGCAAAAGACCTCTTTAAAGTGTTGAAAAGCAAAGATACCACCTTGAAGACTAAGGTGCACCTGAACCAAGCCATGGAGTTTTCAATCACCTCATATGCATGCAAAAGCTGGGCAATGAATAAGGAAGACCAAATAAGAATTGACACCTTCGAATTGCGGTATTGGTGAAGAATATTGAATATACCAGGGACTGCCAAAAGAACGAACAAATCTGTCTTGAAAGAAGCACAACCAGAATGCTCCTTAGAAACAAGGATGGCGAGACTTCATCTCATGTACATTGGACATATTGTCAGGAGGGATCAGTCCCTGGAGAAGGACACCATGCTTGGTAAAGAAGAGCGTCGGTGAAAAAAGAAGAAGACCCTCAAGAAGATGTATTGACACAGTGGCTGCAACAATGGGCTCAAGCATAACAATGATTGTGAGGATGGCACAGGATCGGGCAGTGTTTCATTCTGTTGTACATAGGGTCGCTATGAGTCAGAACCAACTGGACAGCACCTAACAACAACAACTCTTCTTGTATCTACATTCATAAGGGGTATTTGTCTGTTTTGATTTCTATATCTAGCTTTGGTATCAGGTTAATGTTGGCCTCATAAAATGAATTAAGAAGTTGTTACGGATTGTTTACCCCCAAAATTATGTGTTGTAAATCCTAACCTCTATGCACGTGGTTATAATCCCATTTGGGAGTGGGCTGCCTTTATTACGCTAATGAGGCAGGATTAATGTAGGATGTGTCTTAATTCAATCCCTTTTGAGATATAAAAGAGATTAAACAAGCAAGCCAGCAAGCAGAGATGGGGGAAGATAGTCACCGAGTCACATTGAAATCTCCAAGGAACCAGAAAACAGAAGTTGAAGACACAAAAACTTTGCTCCAGCGCCAACACAGAGAGAAAGCCTTCCCCTAGAGCCTGCGCCCTGAATTTGGACTTCTAGACTCCTAAATGGTAATAAGATAAATTTGTTTGTTAAAACCATCCACTTGTGGTATTTCTATTAGAGCATTACTAGATAACTAAGACAGAAGTGTTTTCTTCTCCTCTTCTGTTTTTTGAAAGAGTTTGAGAAGGATTGGTATTAATTCTTTAAATGTTTGGTAAATTTCACCAGTGAAGCCACCTGGTCCTGGACTTTTCTTTGTAGGAAGGATTTTTATTGCCGGTTTCAACCTCTTTATTTATTACAGAGTCTATTCAAATTTTATATTTCTTCTTGAGTCAATTTTGGTAGTTTGTGTGTTTCTAGGAATTGGTCAATTTCATTTAGATTATCTAATTTGTTGGTGTAATCCTTCTTATTTCAGTAAGGACAGTAGTAAAGTCTCTGCTTCTCATTTTCATTTTAGTAATTTGAGTCTTCTGTTTTTTGTTTTTCCCTTAGTATAGCTAAAGGTTTGTTAACTTTGTTTTCTTTTCAAAGAACCAATTTGGTTTTGAGGCACAGCCTCAAATAGCTTTGCATTAAAAATACTGTTTTCTTTGCTTGGCTTCTTCCCCCACAGTGTTGCATTAAAAATCCTGTTTCCTTTGCTGTGCTTCCTGTCCCCCAACTTTGCATTAAAATCCTGCTTTCGCTGGAAGTTATATGTAAACCCCATTGCACCTGCATAGTATGATTAAGAATGTTGCTGATGTAACTTTTATGAACTCCCCATTGTAAACCCCTTAAAAGTAACTTTTCTCCTCGCCCTCAGGGACCAGTCTTGGCGGCAGCAGCTCTGACTGACTCCTTTTCCTTGCTCAATGAAATAAAGCTGCTTTTCTGCCTTCCAACCTCGGTCTCTCGTTTATTGGCCAATATGAGTCATGCCGAGCAAGAACCTGGGGTTTCCACCCAGTAACACTTCTGTTGGTTATCTCTGTTGTTTCTAGTCTCTATTTCATTTATCTCCACTCTTTGCTATTTCCTTCCTTCTACTACCCTTTGGATTAGTTTGCTCTTCTTTTTCTAGTTATTTAATGTGTAAAGTTAGGTTATTGATTTGAGATTTTTCAGATTTTAAAAAATATAAGTTTTTACGGATAAATTTCACCGAGCACTGATTTCACTGCATCCCAGAAGTTTTGGTTTCTCACGTTTTTGTTTACAATCATTTAAATTATTTTCTAATTTCTCTTATGATTTATTCTTTGACTCATTGGTTGTTTAAGAGTGTGTTGTTTAATTTCTACATATTTGTGAATTTTCCAGTTTCCCTTCTGCTATTGATTTCTAGTTTTATTCCATTATGGTTAAAGAAGATACTTTGTTATTATTTTAATCTTTTTAAATTTATTGAGACTTGTTTGTACTAACATATGGGCTATCCTGGAGAATATTCTATGTGTATTTAAGAATGTGTATTCTATTTTTGGGTGGCGTGTTCTCTATATGTCTGTTAGGTTCATTTCATTTATAGTGTTTTTCAAGTCCTTTATTTTCTTATTGATGTTTTGACTAGTTGTATCTGTTAATAAAAATGGAGTATTGAAGCCTCCAACTATTTTTATAGAAATATTTCTCCCTAAATTTCTAACGAAATTTAGAAATCAAAAAAAAAAAAATCAAATTTTCCTTCATATATTTTGGGGCTCTTTTGTTAGGAGCATATATGTTTACTTTTGTAAATCTTCTTGATGATTTAACCCTTTTATCAACATATGAAGTCCTTCTTTGTATCTTGTAACTATTTTTTTAACTGAAGTTTATTTTATCTGATATTACCATAACTACCTCAGCTTTCTTTTGGTTACTATCTGCATGGAATATCTTTTTCTATCTTTTTACTTTCAAACTATTTGTCTTTGGATCTACAGTGAGTCTCTTGTAGATAGTATACAGATGGGCCATGTTTTCATAATTTGAGAGTTTAATCCATTTACATGGATTAAGTTAATCACTATGTCATGGATTGAATTATGTCCCCCCAAAAAATGTGTGTGTCAATTTGGCTGGGCCATGATTCCCAGTATTGTGATGTTAATGAGGGAGGATGGGCGGCAGTTGTGTTAGTGAGGCAGGACTCAATCTACAAGACTGGATTGTGTCTTGAGGCAATCTCCTGGGATATAAAGGAGAGAAGTGAGCAGAGATACAGGGGGACCTCATACCACCAAGAAAGCAGTGCCAGGAGCAGAGCGCATCCTTTGGACCTGGGGTCCCTGCGTGGAGAAGCTCCTAGTCCAGGGGGAACATTGATGACAAGGCCGACAGAGAGAGAAGCTGATGCCCTGAATTTGGACTTTTAGCCTACTTTACTGTAAGGAAATAAATTTCTCTTTGTTAAAGCCATCCGCTTGTGGTATTTCTGTTATAGCAGCACTAGATGACTAAGACACACTGATAAGGACTTTCTTCTGTGATTTTGCTATTTGTTTTCTATATGTGTTATATAATTAGTTCTTCTAATACTTCCTTCTTCTGTGTTTGATTTCTTTGTAGTTTACTATTTTGATTCCGTTCTTAACTTTTCTGTATATTTTTTAGTTATTTTCTTAATTGTTATCTCTTAAACTTGTAATTGATAACAACTTAACTTCAATAATATACAAAAATTCTACTCCTATACATCTCTGTCCCTTTCAAATATGTTGTTTTTGCCACAGATTACACCTTTAAACACTGTGTTTCCATTATCATAAATATAAGCAGCCCTTGTGATACAGTGGTTAACAGCATGGCTGCTAATCAAAAGGTCAGTAGTCCAAACTCACCAGCCACTCTGTGAGAAAAAGATGTGGCAGTCTGCTTCTGTAAAGATTACAACCTTGGAAACCCTGTAGGTCAGTTTTACTCTGTCCTATAGGGTTGTTACGAGTTGGAATTGACTCAGTAGCAATGGGTTTTATCATAAATGTATAAATTTTTATGATTTGTATTTCAAATCATACAGAAAAAAGGAGTTACAAAAGAAAAACGCAATACTGGCTTTATTATTTACCTATGTAATTACCTTTACCAGTATTCTTTATTTCATTTTATGTCTCTGAATCTAGTGTGCTTTCATTCCAGCCTCAAAAAACTCTCTTCAGAATTTCTTGTAGGGCAGGTCTGCTAATAACAAACTCCCTTAGCTCTTGTTAATCTAGACTTTCTTAATTTCTCCTTCATTTTTGAAGGATAATTTTGCCAAAGAATTCTTGGTTGATAGTTTTTGTCTTTTTTCTTACAGCACTTTAAATATGTCATCTACTACCTTCTGTCCTGTATAGTTTTGGATGAGAAATCACCTTTCAATCTTATTAAGGATCTCTTGTACATGATGAGTCACTTCTCTCTTATTGCTTTCAAGATTCTCTGTCTTTTGACACATTATAATGTGTCTGGGTGTTAATTTCTTTTACTTTACCTTATTTGGAGTTTTTTTTAGCTTCTTGGATGTGTAGATTCATGTCTTTTATCAAATTTGGGACATTTTGGGCCATTATTTCTTCAAATATTTTTTCTTCTTCTTTCTCTCCTCTCCCTCTGAGATTTCCATTATGTGTATGTCGGAATGCTTGATGGTGTCCCACAGGTCTCTTAGGTTCTTTGCATTTTTCTTTATTCTTTTTTCTTTCTACTCCTCTGACAATATAATTTAATTTTACTTTTCTTCAAGTTTACCAATTCCTCTGCTGTTGAATCCCTCTAGGGAATTTTTCATTTCAGTTATTATACTTTTCAGCTCCAAAGTTTCTATTTGATTCCTTTATAATTTCTATCTCTTTATTGGTATTGCCTCCTTGTTGAGAAATAATTTTGCTGGTTTCCTTTTGTTTTTCCTATGGTTTAGTTTAGTTCTTTGAGAATATTTTAAACATTTGTTTTAAAGTCTTTAGTAAGGAGAACTTTTGACATGACAAAATCAATTTTGAAAATGAGAAGACATAACACCAAATAGTCAATAGTCTATTAATTGGTATCTAGAGAATTCAAAATAAAATTCTAATTCCAATATAGTCTATCTCAACCTTCCAAAACCTAACCTTCTTGCATTTCTCTCTCTACTGCTGTACCAGACCTTCTAAATGAGATAACCTTTCTTGCAGAATTTTCTCAGGAAAAGTGAAATCATATTTTAATATAGCTTTACCAAAAGTCAGATTTATAGAAGTTAAGTAAAAACTCTAGTCTAGAACCAAAACCCTTCAGCAGACAGAAAAAAGTGCTACAGATTTTAGGACTATGTTAGATACTTAATGTTGTGAACTACAGCTATGTACTAATTAATTCAATTAATTGTTAGTACTTTAGATGGGAAAATGTTTTACAGAAGCAGGATATTAAAGAAGATTCAAATAACTCATCTATGTAAAATTTTTAAAATATAAATAGAAAATACTCTGCATAAGGAAATTTCAGAAGCTTGTTAGGGAACACTGCACAAAAATTCAAATGTGTAAATGAAATAAAAATTTCAAAATAGACCTCAGGAAACTTTTAAACAGTTTTTGAAACAACAGAGTTGCACAAAAGTTGGAAGTACAGTGCAAATAACTTTTTTGTCTTTAAACATTAAGTTGCTGACCTGCTGTCCCATCACCCCCAATTTTGTTAGTTGTGTATTCCCTACAAAGAAGGACATTCTCCTATGGAATCAGGATACAATCATCATAATCAGAAAATTAACACTGATACATTAATCATCCAACCATCAGACCCCATTCAATTTTGTCTGTTGTCCCAATAATGTATCTTACAGAAAAAGGAACAACTTCTGAATTACAAGCTGCATTTAGTTGTCATTTTATTTAATCTCCTTCTGTTTGGAAGAGTTTCTTAGTTTTTTCTTGACTTTCACGATGTTGGTACTTTTGAAGTTTACAAGGCAGTTATTTTCTAGAATGCCTCTGGAATAGATTCAGGTTATGCATTGACAGCAATATGACAGAAGTGATACTATATTATTCTTACTGATACTTTCCTATCAGATTTGGCCCATTAATCATCATTAATTTTGATCATTACATTAAGGTGGTATCTGCCAGACCTCTCCAATATAAATTAACTCATTTACCCTTTCTAATTAATAAGTATTTGGTGGGGAGGTATTTTGAAAGCACATACATTTCCCATTCCTCATCACAATTTCAATTTGCTCATGTATTTATTTATATATCCAAATGGGCTCATAGTTTCTTATTTTATCCAATAGGTTATGATTCATTATTACAATTACTTATTTCAGTGCTCAAATTTGTCCAGTTGAAGCCCCTCCAATATGATTCTGTCCTTTCAATGAGTCATTTACATCATTTTCTGAGCGCTTCCTTGTTTCCTGGCACAAGATGTTCCAGGCTTGTCTTGTATTTTCCCTGCCTTGGCCCTGGTTTTTGCCATTTCTTCAGGGAGTTCAGGGACTTTTTAGTGGATAATGGTATTTGGAAATAAAATATGGTTGTTATATGTGCTCATTGCTATTGGGGTGTCCTGCTACAAGGCCTTCTCAGTGGATAGAACTAGGGAGTATATTTATGTGAATAAGTACACGCAAATATTTATGTTTACATATTTACATCTCTATTTCTTCATCTATTTTTATAGATTTTAAACCATGAATTCAAACTCTTAAATCCAATTCTAAACCAACTTCACAAGTTTAATTCTAAGTTTCTCTATTTCTATATTTATAAACCCCTTCTCCAATAGTGATAAAATTGGCTCTTATTATTCTTAATATATTGATGTTTTTATCAAGTTCCTTGTATGTAACCAGTCTAACAACTCTGCTGACACCCTTCCTGTCTTCATTACCTACTGCTGCTGTAACAGAATTACCACAAGTGGATGGCTTTAACACACAGAAATTTATTCTCTCACAGTCTAGGAGGGTAGAAGTCCAAATTCAGAGTGCCAGCTCCAGGGGAAGGCTTTCTCTCTCTGGCAACTCTGGGGGAAAGTCCTTGTCATCAATCTTCCCCTGGTTTAGGAGCTTCTAAGTGCAGGGACTCTGGGTCCAAAAGATCCATGCCACTCCTGGCTGTTCTTGCTTGGTGGTAATGAGGTCACCTTCTCTGTCTGCTTGCTTCTTTCTTTTAGATCTCAAAAGAGATTGACTTAATATACAACCTAATCCTGTAGATTGTGTCCTACCTCATTAACATAACTGCCTCTAATCCTGCCTCATTAACATCATAGAGGTTAGGATTTACAACACATAAGATAATTACATCAGATGACAAAATAGAGGACAATCATACAATACTGGAAATCATGGTCTTTCCAAATAGACACACATTTTGGGGGGACACAATTCAATCCATAACACCTCCCCCTTGCATACACTCTCCTCTCCATGCTTAAGCTTTTATTCCTCATGACAAGCTGCTCTTAGCAACCCTGTAAATAATCTCCTAAGCCTATTCATGCTCCAACACCCCATACCAATTTGCCCACACTTGTAGACACCCTCCTTATCCCTTTTTTTCTATGATGCCCCACTTTAAGCCACCATAGTTTCCCTCTCCCCACTGTGAATACTTTACTCTGGATTACTGTGCAGAAGAGTTAACATAGTAGGTCTGAGACTGCTATCCTTAGAAAGGCCTGCTTGCAATGTTGGCTTTTGGCTACCAACTGGAAACTTAGATTTGGTTAGAGTTCCCATAATTCCTTAACTAATAGAGTGGCTCATTGTGCCTAAACTGTTTGTACAAACAATATGGTGTATGCTAAACACCTGCTCTCCTTCTGAGAGTCGAGACATTTTGCACACGCTAGGTAGAGGGTGCTTACATGACCAGACCCCCAAAAAAACTCAGTCTCTAATGAGCTTCCTTGGTAGACATTTCACATATACTGTCACAATTTGTTGCCAAAAGAATTAAACATGTACTGTGTGTTTCCACTGGGAAAGAGCTCTTGGTTCCCTCTGGACTTCACATCATGTGCTCTTTCCCTTTGCTGATTTTGCTTTGTACCCTTTCAGTGTAATAAATCATAGCCATGAGTATGACTATATGCTGAGTTCTCTAAATCTTTTAGTGATTATTGAATCTGATGGTAGCCTTGGGGACCCTGACACAACCACTTAATGTCTTTAAAACTGAGTTGTTCAGAATTACAAAGGCTTCTCTCCCAAGAGAGCGATGGAGGTAGTTGAACATCTCCATTATCCCACAATTTAAGGAAAAAAACAAAGAAACAAAATAGCACAAACAATGCAGTGGAACTGATGGACTCAGAGCTCTATTGACCAGTCTAAGAAATAAAGCATCTGGCTGAAAGCAGAAGGAAGAGCAAGACTACGGGTTAGAAAATCTCTCACTTACAAGCTCCTCCTGCCCAGCCCTCATGTAAACTGTAAGCACAAAAACAGTGAGTTGTGAGTGGAGCCACACCATGAAATACAGTGGACCACACTCCCTAGGGCTAGCAGAGCAATAAAGGAACCTAACTTTTGCTGACAGTCCACTACATCAAAATCTTAGTATCTTTCTGGAGGTACCCAGGGAAATGGACAAAAAGTGGGATCCACATGGGAAACCAGTCCCCTCCCAATCTAACAAAACTAAAAACAAGAAGGGAAAAACTTTTGTATTGCCTCTAGGCTCCATGACAAAAGAGACCCATTGGAACTCAAAGGATATAAACAATAGGATGAATCTCTAAGCAGGCTCCTAGAAACATAAAACCTTCCAAAACACCTATAACTTGTGAAATGCCTATAGGGACCATTTAGGGCTTTGGGATCAGATCAGAACCTTATATCAACCAAGGAAATTTCTAAGGCCCAAACACAGAAGTGGAGGGTGGCACACATTCCAAAATGGCTGACTGGCTCCAGGGCAGGCAGAAGGGACCTCCTCCCCCAAGGCTGTGGGATAGCATAAGCTGGAGAGAAGGCTTCCTGTGGAGAAGGCTTTCTCAAATAAATGCTGAGTCAGTGCTGGAAGAGTCAAAATGCCAAAGCACCCTCCAGTGGAATTTATGGGAAAAGAGAGGAAATAAAGATGGAAAAAAATACATAAAAATATCTTTCCTGGGGAAAGAGATGGTGGTTAGTACCAGAATCACCACAGTAAAATACTCAAAGGCCTCAAGTTCAATAACAATTAAAAGGCATACAAGAACACAGGAGAAGATGGCTGATTTAAAAGACCAGTATGAAGAAACTGAAATCAGTCCTATGGAGGCAAGGATAATGGAAAAAATAGAAGACTTTTAAACAATAATGTTAAATATGTTCAAAGTATGCAAAGAACACATGGAGAACAAACTAATGAAGACCAGGAAACAAAAAGAGAAACTCAATAAGGAGACAGAAAACATTAAAAAGGACCAAATAGAAATACTGGAATAGAGGAATAAAATAACTGAATTGGAAAATGCAAGGGAGGGATTCAACAATAGATTCAAGCAAAAAGAAAATAAAATAAGTGAACTAGAGGACACGGTCATTGAACTTATCAAGTCTCAAGGGAATAAATGGAAAAGAACTAAGAAAACAAAGCCAAATGGAATTGTGGTACACCATCAAGAAATCCAACATACAGATCATGGAGATCCAGAAGGAGAGGAAAGGAAGAAAGGGACAGAAAGAATAGTTGAAGATATAATGACAGAAATTTTTCCAGACCTGAATAAGGAGTTGAACCTGTAAATCCAGGTACCTACGTGAACTCCAAGCAGAATGAATCCAAAGACGTCTAAACCAAGACACACACAAATCAAATTCCTGAAAACCAAAGACAAGGAGAGAATTCTGAAAACAGCAAGAAAAAAGCATACAATAACTTAAAAGACTAAGTGCCGATTTGTCCTCAGAAACCCTGAAGGCCAGGAGACAATGGAACTATATACATAAAGTACTGACAGAAAAGAACTGTCAACCAAGAATTCTTGACCCAGCAAAGTTGTTCTTTAAAAATCAGGGTGAAATCCAGACATTCCCAGATAAACAAGAGTTGTGGGAATTTGTTACCACCAGACCTGCATTGCAAGAATTACTAAAGGGAGTCCTTCAAATAGAAAGGAAAAGACAAATCCACACATGGGAAAGAAAATTAAAAAAGAAAAGAGAGATCTTCAATAAAGGTAATAAAAAACTAAATAAATAAAGGTAATGGCATGAGCAAATAAAAGGGTCAGTTGTATGGTATTTCCAGTAGGTAAATGTAGTAGTTAAGTTCCATAAGCACTATAACATCAAATGAGTAAGAAATAAGTACAAATTTAACCTCAGGGACACTAGATGTATAATGATGTAATTGGTGACACAATAAAAGAGATGGGAGAGGAAGGAGCAAAATAGGAATAGAGTGTTAGCATGTTAATGTTGTATGTTACTTGTTGTTTATATGTTAAACATTGGTATCAAGCTAAAATAAGTTGTTGTAAATTAAGTTGTTAAATGTAACTTTCATGGTTGGTGACTACTAAGAAAATACTTTTAAAATATACACAGAAGGGAAGAAGGAATAAAAAGATTCAACATAAAAAGCAACAAAACAGAAAAAATAACAAAAGTGTATGAATTGTGGGACAAAGAAAGTATAAGACACACAAAAAACAACTAGCAAAGTGAAAGAAGTAGGTCTTTCATTTTCAGTAATTTCCTTAATTGTAAATGGTTTTAACTCTCAAAAGGTAGAGAGTGGCAGAATGGATTTTTTTTTAAAAAGTGATCCATCCTTATGCTGTCTACAAGAGACATATCTTAGGCCGAAGCACACAAACAGACTGAAAGTGAAAGGATGGAAAATAATATTCCATACAACTAGTTACCAAAAGAGAGCATGAGTGTCCCTTCTGATATCAGACAAAATAGATTTTGAATCAAAATCTGTTATAAGAGATGAAGAATAACATTATATAATAATAAAAGGGTCAATCCATCCAGAAAACATATATATGTACCTAACATCAGTGAAACAAATACTGAGAGATCTGAAAAGAGTAGCAGACAACTGTACAGTTAGTCAAGGAAGAAATCAACAGATAAATAAAAAAATACCTAGAGTTAAATGAAAATGAACACACAACATACTAAAACTTATGAGATGCAGCATAGGTAGCCCTCAGAGAAGGCAATAACACCTACTTTTAAAATGAAGAAAGATTTCAAATAAATAGTCTAACTCCACAACTTGAGGAACTAGAGAAAGAGCAAACTAAATCTAAAGCTAGACTGACAAAGAAAAACAAAAAAAAAAATGTGCAAATAAACAAAATAAGAAATGAAAGTGGAGACATTACAACTGACCCAATAGAAGTAAAAAGGATCTTAATAGAATACTATGAAAAATTGTACACCAAAAAACTTGTTAACAGGGTGGGGAGGGAGGGGAAGAGGAAATCACTTACTAGAGAGTACACAAGTGTCAGCTTTGGTGAAGAGAAGGACAACACACAATATAGGGGAAGTCAGCACAACTAGACCAAAGCAAAAGAATACAGGTTCCCAGACACATCCAAACACATTGAGGGATTGAGTAGTTAGGGTGGGGAGCTGGAGACCATAGTCTCGGGGGACATATAGGTCAATTGGCATAGCATAGTTCATAAAGAAAATGTTCTACATCCCACTTTGGTGAGTAGCATCTGGGGTCTTAAACGCTTGTGAATGGCCATGTAAGATACATCTATTGGTCCCATCCCATCCAGAGCAAAGGAGAATGAAGAACACCAAAAACACAGGGAAAATATTAGTTCAAAGGACTAAGGAACCACATGAACCACAGATTCCACCAGCCTGAGACCAGAAGAACTAGATGGTGTCCAGCTACCACCAACGATCACTCTGAGAGGGATCACAGTAGAGAATCCCAGACAGAATGGGAGAAAAATGTAGAACAGAATTCAAATTCATGAAAAAAGACCAGACTTACCTGTCTCACAGAAACTGGAGGAACCCCTGAGATTATGGTCCCCAGACATTCTGCTAACCTGGAACTGAAATTCCTGAAGTCCACTTTTCAGACGTAGATTAGACAGGCCTATAAATGATCAATGGCTTTTATGAAAAACCAACAGCCGACATTATGCTCAATGGAGGAAGACTGAGGGCTTCCCCTTGAAAATGGGAACAAGGATGTCCACTCTCAGCACTTCCATTCAATATCGTATTGGAAGTCCTATGCAGAACAATAAATCAAGGAGAAGAAATAAAATTATACAAATCAGGAAGAGGTAAAACTGTATCTATTCACAGATGGCATAATCCTGTATATAGAAAATCCCAAAGAATCTGCAAAAAGCTTCTAGTGCTAATAGAGGAATTTAGCAAAGTTGCAGGGTATAAGTTCAACAAACAAAAACCAGTGGGGTTTTTATACACTAGCAATGAGAAATCAGAAAATGAGATTAAGAAAACAATTCAATTTATAATAGCATCTAAGAGAATAACATACTTAGGAATAAATTTAACTAAGGATGTGTAACACTTAGACACAATGAAAATTATAAAACTCTGCTGAAAGAGACTAAAGAAGGCCAAAATAGATGGAAAGATGTTCTGTGTTCATGGACTGGAAGACTTAATATTGTCAAGATGTCAATACTACCCAAAGCGATCTATATATTCAATGCAATCCTGATCAAAATTCCAACTGTATTTTAACAGAAATGGAAAAAACAATCCTCAACTTCATATGGAAAGGCAAGAGGCCCCAAATAGCCAAAGCAATTTTGAAGAACAAAGTAGTAGGCCTCACACTTCCTGACTTCAAAACATACTGCACAGCTACCGTAATCAAAACAGCCTGGTTCTGGTTTAATGATAGACACATAGACCAATGGAATAGAATGGATCAAGGACCTAAATGTTAAATCTAAAACCATAAACTTCTTGGAGGAAAATATTGGGACAAAGCTATGGAACCTATTTTTGTTTGTTTTTTAATTATAAATTATCAAATACAACAATGAATGCATGAGCAGCAGAAGACAAAATAGATAACTGGGAACTCATAAAAATCAACTATGTCTAACAAAAGAGTAAAAAGATACCTACAGACTGAAAACAATCTCTGTGAACCATATATCTGATGATGGTCTAATACACAACATATATATATATATATATATATATATATATATGACTTCTGCAATTTAACAAAGACGAATAATCCAATTAAAAAATGGGCAAAGGACATGGGTAGGCATTTCACCAAGGAGTATATTCAAATGGCCCACAAACACATGAAAGATGGAAATCCAAGCCACAATGAGGTACCACCTAACTCTCACTAGGATGGCTAAGATTTAAAAAGAAAAGGAAAATGACAAATGTTGGTGAGGATGTGGGGAAATTGGAACACTTATCCATTCCTGGTGGGAATACAAAATGCAAAATGATACAACCATTGTGAAAAACAGTATGGCAGTTCCTAAAAAAATTTTTTAAAAACTACCATATGATCTAGCAATTCCACTGCTAGGAATATACCAAAGGGACTTGAAAGCAGCGACACAAACAGACATATGTACACCAATGTCATGGCAGCACTATTCACAATAGCCGAAATGTGGAAAACAACCCAAATGCCAATCAACAGGTGAATGGACCAAAAAAAAAAAAAAAAGTGGTATATCCATACAATGGAGTACTACTTAGCCATAAAGAGAAATGAAGTCCTGATGTATGGCACTGCATGAACCTTAAAAACATTATGCTGAGTGAAACAAGTGAGTCACAAAAATACTGTGTAATCTCAAACGACAAGAATAAGCAAACATACAGAGACTGAACGTTTTCAATGTGTTATCAATATTACAGGCAAGAGGCAGTGAGAGAGGGGAAGCCATTGTTGGGAAAGTAGTGAGTTTCTGTTTATGGTGAAGGAAAATTCAGCACCAGTGAAGGGAAATGGTTGCACAAGATCAATATAGTTAATATCACTGAGCTATACAACCTGAAAAAGGTTGAATTCGAAAATGCTGTTATAGATATATCCCCAACACCTTCCCCTAAAAAAGCTACTGTTGATATTGCTTTTGCACAACCAAACCTCATGGGATTGGTGTTCCTGTTTCAAAGGTTTAGGATCATGGTTTCATGGGACATTCCAATCAATTGGTCTAATATTGATTTTAGTGCTTCAGTTCTATCTCCTAGTTCACTGTTTAATGCCTGGAATCTTAAAAGCTTTTGAGTGGCCATCCAAGGTACAATTGGTCTCTATTTGCCTGGAGCAGCAGAAGAAGAAAGAGGGCCAGGAATCGGAGGAGGAAGTAAAACGTGTGTCTATTTGCCTCCATGAACAACTGGCTCCTTTGCCATGACATCAGAACTGCATGGTGCCCGGCTCTTATTACTGAACATTTTGATTAAAAATTCTATAGAAGAATCCTGATTAGAAAGGGGGGAAAGTGAGGAATAGAACTTCAAATCAGCACAGAATCCAGGATTTCAAGAGCCATTGAGGCTGGGTGACCCCCCCCCAAAAAAAAAATTGCCCTCATGTAATCTGTAAATGTTAAAACAGAACAATCCCTTGAAGTGATTTTTAAGCCAAACAATAGTTTAATTAGAAAAGAATGTCTGCCATGTGTATTGTGTTCTTTTAAAGAATTATCTGTATGTGATCACACTGACAACAGCAACTTGGAAGGTTAGATGAGAAGCTTGGGGGCAGTGAGTTTGTGTTAATGATGGTGAAATAATTTGGAAAAGAATATCAAAAAAGGCGGCACAATTTGAGGAATGTAACCAGTTTCTCACATGTAGGAATTGAAGTGGTATGTTTTATTGTGTATATCTTCACAAAAATTTTTAAAATATAAAAAAGAAAATCTCATTACACTGTGATTTTTTCATATGTTCTGAGAAATGTTTTAAACATTTCTTTAGTGTGCTGCTAATGTCAAGGGCATCTATTTCTTTTACAAAACTTTTCTCCCCCTAGAACTTCTACTACAGTGCTCAGCAGGAAGTCATGCCTCAATTAGAAGTTGCTGTGCGTTGTTTATGGACGAACACAACAGACATTTACATGTCCCCCACAATTCCCTCTAAATGTAACATTGATGTGTCTCTGACAGCTGCTGAGTTGTTTTCTTTAGTATTTAGTTGACACAGAAAAATAAAAAAACTGTAACAATTTTTTAAAACCTGAATTGTTCAGGAAGAGAGCAATTCATTTCAATTTAACTTTATTGACATTGCTGTGTTTCAGCTCTACCATCCTGTTGTTTTATATTTGTCTCATCTGTTTTATTCCTTTGTTCCTCCTTCCTTGATTTCATTTGAGCCAACCAAGTAATTTTCAGTAATCCATTCTTCTCTAATGGCTTTTTAGGTATACTTCTTTTTCAGTGACTGTGCTAGAGATACAATATACACCCTTTTCACCATCTATCTTACTCAATACTATATCACTTTGTGTAAAATGTAATGAATAACCTTACTTCAGTATAATTCCATTTACTGTTCTCTTTAGCCTTTGAGATTTTTTCACCCTATATTTTACTTCTACGTCATAAATATCATAACTTCAAAAATTATTTTTGCTTTAAAACAGCCAGTAGATATTTAAGGAAATTAAGAAAAATTTCATTTGTATTTACTGACATGTTTATCCTTTCTAAAATTCTTAATTCCTTCCTGGATAAACAATTTTGAATTGAGGATTATCTTCCTTCAACCTAAATAATTTCTTAAAGCACTTCCTAGAATGCCAGTCTGCCAGCAATCAATCCTCTTAGTCTTCATTTATCTGAAAAGGTCTTTATTTTACCTCAATATTTTTGAAGGATATTTTCACTGGATATAGAATTTTAGGTTAAGTATTGTTATTGTTTAATTTTAGCACTTTGAAGATGTCATCCCATTCTTTCTAATGAGAGGCTAGTGGTCACTATAACTGAATTCTGTCTGTAACTTGATGTCTTTCAACAATTTTGGAAAAATTCAGGCATTATTGCCTCAAATAATTATTTTGCCCCATTCTCTCTCCTTCTGGTTTTAAAATTACAGCTACAATAGACTGATGTAGGTCTCAAACCTCCTGCTGTTTCTTTTCTTCTTCCTCTCTATGCTTCCGTTTAATAATCGCATTGACTTCTCTTCCCGTTCAGTCTTCCCAGTTTAGTGTTAAGTCCATCCAATGGATTTATTTCAAATTTTTCATTATAGATTTTACTTTTATTACTATTTTCCTTTTTTAAAAAATTTTTGTTCTAAAATATACATAAAATTTATTTTAATCAATTTTGAGTGTACAATTCAGTGGTTAACTATATTCACTGTTATATAACCATCAGTATTATTTCCAGATCTTTTTTTATCATCTCAAGCAGAAACTCTATACTCATTAAACAACTCCCCATTATCCTTTCCCCACAATCGCTATAAATTTGCCTACTCTAGATACCCTGTGTAAGTGAAATCATGTAATATTTGTCCTTTTGTCTCTGAGTTATTTCACTTAGCAATGTCTTCAAGATTCATCCATGTTGTAGCACGTATCAGAACTTTTTTATGACCACCTTTAGTTTATCCGTTCATCTACCGATGAACACTTATTTCCACCTTTTGGCTATTGTGAATAATGCTGCTATGAGCATTGGTGTACAAGTATCTGTTTGAGTCCTGCTTTCAATTCTTTTGAGTATGTAACCAAGAGTGGAATTGCTGGGCCTAAGTTAATTCTGGAGACCTGGCAGTGCAGTGGCTAAGCATTCAGCTGCTAAGCTGGCTAATCCACCAGCTGCTCCTTGGAAACTCTGTGGGGGCAGCTCTACTCTGTCCTATAGGGTTGCTGTGAGTCGAAACTGACTCAACGGCAATGGGTTTGGTTAAGGCAATTCTATTTTTAACTTTTTCAGGAACTACCTGTTTTCCACAGAACGGCACCATTTTACATTCCCACCAGCAAAGCATGAGTGTTCCAGTTTCTCCACATCTGCACCAACATTTATTATGACGTTGAGCATCTTTTCACGTACTTATTAGCCATTTGTATATCATTTGGAGAAATGTCTATTCAAGTCCTTTGACCATTTTTTGAGTTGTAAGAGTCCTTTTTAATATTTTGGATATTAATTGCTTGTGATATATGATTTCCAAATATTTTCTCCCATTTTATCTTTTCACTCTCTTGATAACATCCTTTGATGCATACATTTTGATAGTCTAATTTATCTATTTTTTTCTATCATTGTGCTTTTACTGTCATACCTAAGAATTCATTGCAACATCTAAGCTTCCCCTTATGTTTTCTTCCAAGAGATTTATAGTTTAACACTTAGATTTAGGTCTTTGATCCATTTTGAGTTGTTTTTTGTATATTGTGTAAGGTAAGGTTCCAATTTCATTCTTTTGCATGTGGATATCCAGTTTTCCTAGCACCATTTGTTGAAAAGACTGTCTTTCCCCATTTAATATTCTTGGCACCTTTGCTGAAAATCAATTGACCACGTATGTGAGCACCATTTGGTTTTTAGTTCTATTTCTCTGCTGAAAACATCCATCGGTTCACCCATTGTCTTCTTTCCTGTAAATTCTTTAACATATTTTAAAGCTGTTTTAAAATCTTTTTCTGCTAATTTCAACATCTGTGTCATCTGTGCATCTGCTTCCATATATTTTCTATTGATTATGGATCACATATTTCTTTGCAGGCTTATTTTTGTGTATTGGATTTTGTAGACGGTATGTTGTAAAGACTCTGGATTATTTTCTTTTAAAGAATGGTGTGTTTTGTTCTGGTTATCTGTTAAATCACTAACGGATAAACTTGATCCTGTGAAGGACTCATTTCAAGCTTTGTTACAATGAGTTTGTTTACATTTTGCTCTTAGTCCTAAAGCACAGTCCTTAGTCCTAAGGATGTTTTTCTTACTTCAAATGCTTGGCCCTTTTTGAATTTCAATGCATTACCCAAAGTGTTTACTAAGTCCCTTGTATTAGTTTCCTGAATCCCTGTGGTGCTGTGGTGCAAACAGCTAAGCACTTGGACACTAACTAAAACGTTGGTGGTTCAAATTCACCCAGAAGTGCCTCAGAAGAAATGCCTGTTGATCTACTTCCAAAAAATCACAGCCATTGAAAATCCTATATGCACTTCTACTGTGAAACACATGGGATTGTTATGAGTCAGAATCAACTTAATGTCAACTTGTTTAGTTTGGTTTTGGTTTCTATTAGTTTCTTAGGGCTGCCATAACATACGACCACAAATCAGGCTGCTTAGAACAACAGAAATTTAGTCTGTCACAGTTCCAGAAGTCAGAAGTCTGAAATCAAAATGTCGACAGGGCTGCGCTCCCTCTGAAGGCTCTAGAAGAGATTCCTTCTGTCTTAGTTACCCAGTGCTGATATAACAGAAATACAAGTGGATGGCTTTAACAAAGAGAAATTTATTTCCTCACAGTAAAGTAGGCTAAAAGTCTAAATTCAGGGCAATAGCTCCAAGGGAAGGCTTTCTCTGTCAGCCTTGTCACCAATGTTCCCCCGAACTAGGAGCTTCTCTGCACAGGGATCCCTGTCCAAAGGACGTGCTCTGCTCTCGGCACTGCTTTGTTGATGGTATGAGGTCCCCTTGTCTCTCTACTCACTTCTTTTATATCGCAAAAGATTAACTCAGGACACAACCCAATCTTGTAGATTGAGTCCTGCCTCACCAACACAACTGCTGCCCATCCTCCCTGATTAACATCACAGAGGCAGGATTTACAACATACAGGAAAATCACACAATACAGGGAATCATGGCGCAGCCAAACTGATACATACATCTTTGGGGGGACATAATTCAATCCATGACGACTTCCTTGCCTCTTCTAACGTCTCCAGGCATTCCTTGGTTTGAGACCAAACTCCAATCTCTGCCTCCACCCTCACAAGGCATTCTTCTTTGTATGTCTTCTCTCCTTTTCTCAGGACATTTGTCATTGGACTAGGGCCCACACTAATTCAGGATGTTCTCCTTTTGAGATCCTTAATTACATCTGCTAAAACCGTGTTTCCAAATAAATTCACATTCACAGGTTCTGCGTGGACACATCTTTTAGGGTGAGGCACCATTCAAACACTTTAACTTACTGAAATTTGAATTCTAAATAAAGTCTGTCTCTCCTCAAGACCTCTGCTTAGTTCATTAGACTAAGCTGCTTTCTGCTGAATTACGCTGAATATCACACTGCATTTGTGCAGTTCTGGAGTCCATCAAGGATTTGAAAGGAATCTGTAGGCAGATTTTTGAGACTTATTCCTCTGATGCTCTCTCCTTTCCAAAATTTCCTCCTAATTTCCAGCTGTCTGAAGCCCCAAGTGTCTCTTCAGCCCAATAAGACTGCCACATTCTGCTTGAATTCTATTCCCAAGTGCACTGTACGAACTGTAAATTACCCTCAGGGCAAAAATCAGTTAATGTGGATCTAATATACTTGCCTCCTTTCAAGGACTGGATTTTGTCCAGGTTCAGTCTACTTTTGGTTGCTCTCTGGTGCCTTCTAATAATTGATTTTTATATTTTGTCCAGAGTTTAGAATTGTTATTGGCAAGAGAATTAGTCTAATAAAAGCTACTCCTTCATTACCAGAATAGCAACCTCTGAAATTTCAAAAGATTTAATAAAATTATTAAAGGCAAAATAAAGTTTTTCATTTATTTCCAATCCATTAGGGGAAAAAAAAATTTTTTTATACAGCTTAACACTTTAATTCATTTCTTTCCAAGAAAAGTACAAAAGATCAAAATTGAGACAAGCATTTAAATGAAAATCCATTGATTCATAGTCCAAAAACAAACTGTAAACTGTTCATTCTACCAAAAGAATTGGTTTTTGTACAAAATATAAAGAATTTTACACTATAAACAAAGACTGCTGTATATTTACTTAAACTAGAATTCTAGTATCTGCTTTTATTCCAATTCTTCCCAAGCACAAAGCATATCTGTGTCAGAAATCTAATCACCTTAACGGGCAGACAGAATAAGCTTTTACTCATGAATATCTGGATTTGTATTTTTTCCCTTGGCCCAAACTTTGGTATATTAATAAGTTTTAATTTAGTTTACAAAACTCTGCCATATTAAAAATTAAGGGCACACTAATGCTTAATGTTTAACCATTATACTTCAGGAAGTAATATGACTCAGGGATTAATGGAAAATCTAAAAGGTCACAATGCAAATCTAATATTAAGTCACAAAACTTCAGCAATTTCTATCTTTATTGGAAAAGACCAAACCAATCCATCACCTCCTACTATATCTTTATTGGAAAAGACCAAACCAATCCATCACCTCCTACTATATCATCATTTTATATTCATGGCCTTTCTATCAAAGAAACACAATTTAAAATAAAACTTGGTCATGGTAAGTCATAGAAAATAGTTCTCTAGCACTAAATGCAACTTCCAACTTGATCAAAACTGCTATACATGGATGGATATTCAAACAGTAATGTAATTTTCTGATTCAATGATTATGACAATATTAACTTGACTTTTAACATTTGAAATCTGTCAATCTAAAAATGTTTCAAATAAAAAGTGATCTACATTAAATTATTGCAGATAGAATTATGATACTTTTAAAGATTATATTTTAAAAGCTGATCTGAAAGCACAGTCGTTTAATATAGTTAGCCAGTTTTTCAAGTATCAATAATGTTAATCCCTTTCTAAATGAAATTATGAGCTTTACTGAAAATGCTTTAATTTGGGATTTTCTCAGTTCTTGCCATAATGTATACTTATTTCCACCTTTCATTTTTAATATTTTATAAATGATATCTTAATGTTTGAGACTTTAAAAAGATATTAATATAAAATATGCATTAGCTCTGGCTTTAAAATTTTTTAATTTATCTTAACTGTCATTTTAATTATCTAGGAAGTTTTAAAGTCATGATGAGAAGAGGTATGATTTAAGTTACAGCTGCAAACAGTGCATTATCATAAAAAAGCATACATCTTCTCTATTTAGATAAATCTTTAACAAGAACAAGAATAAAATGAACAAAAATTATGTCTTCATAAAATTCTTGTGTAGTAGGGGCAAGTTCTTGATTTTAACATACTGTGGCAATATCAAAGGTGTTTTCCTAAATGAAAATTCTTACTACTATAAAAACATTTTTTTTCCATCCATGACATTTTCATAACATCATTTAAGCACCAAAGAAAAATTGTGTAAACAAACTTTTAACCAGTAAACTAAGGGCAATTATTCATTTGCCTTTATTACAATATTTAAAAGGCCATGATATAAGTGTCTAATTCCTACAGAGACATTTTTATAATAAAAATCCAAGCGTATTTATACAAACAAGAAACAGAATGACTGTACATTTTGGGGGAACAAAGAGCAGGCTGACAAACTAGAACTTTTGAGTTAATAAAGTGAGGAAAGAAACCTATAAAATGTATGCATTGTTTAAAAATTCAGTAACTTTTTAAAGTTTTATTGAAGCGATAAATAACTATTAAGAATGAAAGACAGTAGTTCCACTGGCTTATAATTATACCTGTAAACAGTAAGAAATGAGCAATAAATTAGAAATGTCTTAGCTCCCAGTATTTCCCTTCGCTTGCACTAGAACTACTTTTAGAATTGCTAAATTTGTTCTTTTAAGTTAAGAATAATTCTAGCAGAAAATAAATTCCATCAGGGATAAGTTAACAGTCTACAATAGATTTTTGGTAAATAAAAGAAACAATACTGCAGGTTACATGAAGATTGGTCTGTATATTGTACAGCAGAGCAACTTAAACCTTCAACTCTTCTCCTTCTCTATTTTACCAGATTTGCTTTGTTGCTATCATATTGTTTTCTAAATTATTTGGAAGCAAGGTAATAGAAAAACAAATTAAAAACAACACAATTATTTAGTGTGTATATATTTAAGAAGAAAAAACCCTTAAAATACTTCTTTCTACATGACATAGGAAAAAGTTTCATTTGGCACAATGAATTTGTAAAAGGGGAAGAACAAAACTTCTAGTGCTTGGCATTCCAATCATCCATCCACAGTTAAGACAACAGTAGGAAAGAAAAATAGGAAAAATATGACTATATTAAGACGTCAGAAGAAAAATGAACAAAAGATTCTTGTGTCTTCTACCATTCACTGTCTCTAGAATACTTTCATCTGCAACACAATATACAAATTATTTACATTACAATTATATTGGTAGAGAAGAACATAATCAGTTTTTCTTGTGCTCTTACAGAACCAATTGGGATAACCATGACCATCAAGGCAAGAAGGCCTTAAACAACAAAATATTCCATTTGCATTGTATACTTTATTTAAATTTGCTTTCTGGTTCTTCAAGTTTAGTGCACAAATAATTTTAAGACTGATAAGTCCTGTAAACTTAGGCTGATTTTCTGTAGCTGGTAACTAACTCCTCACTGAAGATCGTGTGTTTCTTGGTAACTAAACTGTTCTACAGGTTTACATAGGTATTTCCTTAAACGGTGGTATCTCCAAAATCCTTGTTCCAACGTATGTATGCTTCTAAGGTTTGAGGGCTCACGCTGCGTTTTATCTTTTTCAAGGATTCGGTGAAATCAGACAATCGAATATTTCTCATCTAGATTAATAAAAAACACGACAATACAAATTATGAACACTTACTCAATGAGGTAATCCAACAATGATTAAAGTAATTATGTTGTTCTTTTTTGATGTAATATACATAGATGTACTCTTAATTAGAGAATTGTGACAACCATTTTACTATATTTTATATATTATCAGACATTAGGCAAGTTCGCTATATAGGAAAACATTACCAAAAAAGCTGTACTACTATACTTTCATTACTTGTGTTTGGATTAATGTGGTTTTATTTCTTGATATTTCAAATTGGCTTTTGAAAATGTAGATTAAAACATGGTCAACTTAATAAATACTTATATTTACCTAAGAATTTTTAAAAAGCAAAATGGAGTTTGGCACAAACTGACCTGTATTAAAAACTGTCACTAGTATTATGTGGTTAGGGTTCAAAACTTCAGAAACTAGTATTTATCTATATATTCCTTATCACTCTCATAAAACCCAATCTATTGTGTCCTCTGATAACTCCATGAATGCCCCTTAAAAAAATCGCCTACACTTGTAACATAAACTAATCTGAAAAATACTAGCTAAAAAGAACAATGTATAGTTACTACACTGTCACCATATGAGGCCCACCTGTTTCTTATTTAACTATAAAACATACATCGGCTCTTCTAAAGTCCAAGGTGAAGAAGAGTAATGAATGTAATTAGGGTATTACCCATGATATTCGTGAATAAACTTTGTTTTAGAAATTAAGGTTTTAAAAGCTTTTGATGAAACTGTAATTTAGGTATACAGTTTGGTATGTGTGTGGATATATGAAATTTATATATATTTATATATATAGAGATATATGATATTTCAAAGTCCAAAGGACATGCTTCACTCCAAGCACTTCTTTCTTAGTGGTATGAGGTCCCTTTCCTCTTTGCTCAATTATCTCTTTTATACCTCAAAAGGGATTAACTCAACATACAACTTAATCCTGTTGATTGAGTCCTGCCTCATTAACATAATTGCCTCTAATCTTGCCTCATTAACATCGTAGAGGTAGGATTTACAATGCATAGGAAAATCACATCAGATCATAAAATGGTGGACAACTACACAATACTGGGAATCATAGCCTAGCCAAGGTGACACATACTACAATTCAATCCATGACAGCTTTTGAGACCCTGAAGCAGAGGACCCAGCTAAGCTGTGCCAAGATTCCTGACTCACAGAAACTGTGAGATAATAAATGTAGGGGAGATTTTTTTAATTGTGGTAAAGATATATATAACAAAACATTTTCCATTTCAACGTTTTTCACATGTGCAATTCAGTGACATTAATTACATTCATCAAGTGCAACCATCACCACTAACCATTTCCAAAATTTTCCACTACCTTTAACAGAAACTCAGTGACGTTTAAGTGAAGACTCCCCCATTATCCCTCCCTCCCACCTCTGGTAACGACTAATAAACTTTGGTCTCTATACATTTGCCAAGTATAGATATTTCATATAAGTGGGATCATAAAATATTTGTCCTTTTGTGTCTGACTTATTTCACTCAACATACTATTTCCAAGGTTCATCCCTGTTGTAGCAAGCATGTTATCAGGACTTCATTTCTCTTTAAGGCTGAGTAATATTCCACTGTATGTACATACCACATTTTGTTTATCCATTCATCTGTTGATGGACATTTAGGTTGTTTCCACCTTTTGGTTATGAACGATAGTATACAAGTAACTGCAACCTGGCTTTCGATTCTTTTGGGTATATACCTAGGAGTGGAAGTGTTGGGTCATATCATAATCCTATGTTTAGCTTTTCGAGGAACCACCAAACTTACCCAGAGGGGATACAACATTTTACACTCCAACCAGCAATAACGTCTGTTGTTTTTAATCTGTTAATTTTGGGATAATCTGTTATGCAGTAATAGATAACTAATACAACAGAATTACCTTGTTTTAAAGCCATGAGTCCACAATGGTTCTTAAAAAAAGGATACGGACTTAAAATTTCTTTATTTTAAGTAAACAGAAATTATCTTTAGGCTGACTTTATTCATTGAAGAAAAATGTTGTTCAATTTTAATTGTGTGTATATTCTCAGGATGGGTAAAATATACTTATACACACAAGGCTAACAGAGCCACCAGCAAAGGGAAACAGGTTTCTTTTCTCATAAAGTAATGATGGGCAGATTCCAAAGAACTTCCAATATTCCCTAACCAACCACCCATTTGCTTCTGTAAAACTATTATAAGATCTATAATTCCATTTATAGGTACAAATGGATATATAATTCCATTTATCAGGCCCTCCTAATTGATCCTCCTAGGAAAAGCCATGACCTTGGACTTTGAGACAGAGTAGAATACTTGAACACCTGGAGCTGAGTGGATTTTGTCTTTTAAATAGACTAGGAATTTGCAAACTACTTCTTGCTGAAATTCATTTGCCACTTGGTGGTTTTATCTCATGTAGCTGATTATTGCCTTGAATAATTCACCTTATTCCGTATGGTCTTCCCAAGGGAAAAACACAGAGGCCCCAAAATGGGACACAAATGAATCTTTCTTCAACTTTAAATCTAGGAGGCCAAAGTACATGAGTTATCAAGTTTATCTGCCCTGATCCAAAGTGAGAGAATGTTGTGTGCAGAGAAATAACCCACTGCCATCAAGTCGATTCTGACTCATAGTGACCCTACAGGACATAGTAGAACTGCCCCAAAGGAATTCCTAAGCTGTAATCTTTACGGAAGCAGACTGCCACATCTTTCTCCTACAGAGCAGCTGGTGGCGCAGTGGTTAAGCTCTTGGTTGCTGACCAAAAAGTCAGTGAAAGAGAAATAAGTCATGTACAATGCTTACTATCTCATACACTAATTTAATACTAGGTTTATTCTATGAGTATAAGAACATCTAAAAAATATTTATGGGATTTTGTTGATAAATTTTAGTAAAGTTGTGTGCTGTGTAACATCCTGTCCAGCAACAGACAACATACAGGTCTGTAGTCCTATAATATTAACACAAAGTTCAGAAATCCCGATCAGAGAACTATTACCATCAAGTGTATCATGGCTTTTAAACACAGCAGAACCAGCGCTGGTGACAGCAGCAGTGTCACAAAGTAGTGTGTGTGTGTTAATTCAAAATTTTTATATAATAGGTTCTTAAGTATAAGCAGTCCATAAATCAGACTTTCATACCTCAGGGACCGCCTGTATAAGATATGGTGTTCGAACCTGGGGACAGCCTGTATATAATAGCCTGTATATAATACAGTGTTCACACAATGTCCAATTCACATAATGCCCAACATCACAGAACATATCATGGATGTTAAGCAATGTATGACTGTACTGAAAACACACAAGACACTTCAGAGAAACAAAACTACATAGTACCTGTGTGTGTATATATACATATACAAATATATATATACAAACAGAATTAGAATAATGTGAAATTAAAACTGAAGATAAGAATCAGATAAAAGAGAACTACAACTTATACTTTAAACATGAATTTTAAAAGTAATGGTAGCTAAGCACCAAAGTTGCTCAGTGCCATCGAATCGTTTGATTCACAGCAACCCCATGTACAAAAGAACGAAACACTGCCCAGTCCTTTGCCATCCTCACAATCACTGCTATGCTTGAGCCCACTGTTGAAGCCACCATGTCAATCCATCTCATTGAGGATCTTCCTCTTTTTCACTAATCCTCTACTTTACCAAGCATGATGTCCTTGTCCAGGAGACTGGTCCATCCCGATAACATGTCCAAAGTATGTGAGATGAAGTCTCGCCCTCCTTGCTTCCAGGGAGAACTCTGGCTGTACTTCTTCCAAGATAAATTTGTTTGTTCTTCTGGCAGTCCATGGTATATTCAATATTCTTCACCAACACCACAATTCAAAGGTGTCAACTCTTCTTTGGTCTTCCTTAATTCACTTGCCAGCTTTTGCACACATATGAGGCAACTGAAAATACCATGGCTTGGGTCAGGTGCACCTTAGTCCCCAAAGTGACATCTTTGCTTTTTAACACTTTAAAGACATCTTTTGCAGCAGATCTGCTCAATGCAATACGTCCTCTGATTTCTTGACTGTCGCTTCAATGGGCATTGATTGTGAATCCAAGTAAAATGAAATCCTTGACAACTTCAATCTTTCTTCCATTTATCATGTTACTTACTGGTTCAGTTGTGAGGATTTCTGTTTTCTTTACGTTGAGGTATAATCCATATTGAAGGCTGTAGTCTTTACCTTCATCAGTAAGTGCTTCAAGTCCTCTTCACTTTCAGCAAGGAAGGTTGTGTCATCTGCATATCACAGGCTGTTAAGGAGTCTCCTCCAATCCTGATGCCATGTTCTTCTACATACAGTCTAGCTTCTTGGATTATTTGCTCAGCATACAAATTGAATAAATATGGTGAAAGGAGATAACCCTGACGCACACCTTTCCTGACTTTAAACCAGGCAGTATCCCCTTGTTCTGTGTGCACAACTGCCTCTTGGTCTATGTACAGGTTCTGCATGAGCACAATTAAGTGTTCTGGAATTCCCATTCTTCACAATGTTATTCATAATTTCTTATGATGCACACAGTCAAATGACATTGTATAGTCAATAAAACACATGGAAACATCTTTCTGGTTTTCTCTGCTTTTAGCCAAGATCCACCTGCCATCAGCAATGATATCCCTCGTTCCATGACTTCTTCTGAATCCAACTGGAACTTCCGCAGTTCCCCGTCGATGTACGCTGCAACCACTATTGAATGATCTTCAGCAAAATTTTACTTGTGTATGATATTAATGATACTGTTGGATAATTTCCTCATTATGTCGGATCACCGTTCTTTGGAATGGGCACAAATATGGATCTCTTCCAGCCGGTTATCCAGGTGGCTGTCTTACAAATTTCTTGGCATAACAAGTGAGTGCTTCCAGCATTGCATCCATTTGTTGAAACATCTCAACTGCTATTCCATCAATTCCTGGAGTCTTGTTTTTCACCAATGCCTTTAGTACAGCTTGGTCTTCCTTCCTTCAATACCATCGGTTCTTGAGCATATGCTACCTCCTGAAATGGTTGAATGTTGACTAATTCTTTTTGGAAAAGTGACTCTGTATATTCCTTTCACCTTCTTTTGACGCTTCCTGTGTGGTTCAGTATTCTGCCCGTAGAATCCCTCAATATTGCAACTTCAGGCTTAAATTTTTTCTTCAGTTCTTTCAGCTTGAGAAATGTCAAGTGTGTTCTTCCCTTTTGGTTTTCTAACTCCAGGTCTTTGCACATTTCATTATAATACTTTGCCTTCTCAAGCCACCCTTTGAAATCTTCTGTTCAGCTATTTTACTTCATCATTTCTTCTGTTCACTTTAGCCACTCTACGCTCAAAAGCAAGTTTCAGAGTCTTTCCTGATACCCATTTTGGTCTGTCAATTTGTTGTACTGCAGTGGCTTGTGTGTTGCTGTGATGATGTATGTCACCAGTATTTCAAATACCAGCAGGGTCAACCATGGTGGATAGGTTTCGGCGGAGCTTCCAGACTAAGACAGACTAGGATGAAGGACCTGGCAGTCTACTTCTGAAAAAAAAATTGGCCAGTGAAAACCTTATGAATAGCAGCAAAACACTGGTATAGTGCTGGAAGATGAGCCCCTCAGGTTGGAAGGCACCCAAAATACGACTGGGAAAATGCAACCTCCTCAAAGTAGAGTCAACATTAATGGATGGAGTAAGGCTTTTTGAGGCCTTCATTTGATGAGGTGGCACAACTCAATATGAGAAGAAACAGCTGCAAACATCCATTAATAATCAGAACATGGAATGTACGAAGTATGACTAGGAAAACTGGAAGTTGTCAAAATGAAATGGAACACGTAAAGATCAATATATCCTAGGCATTAGTGAGCTGAAATGGACTGATACTGGCCATTTTGAATTGGATAATCATATGGTCTCCTATGCCAGGAGTGACAAATTGAAGAGGAATGCTATCATATTCATTGTCAAAAAGAACATTTCAAGATCTATCCTGAAGTACAATGCTGTCAGTGATAGGATAATAACCATACGTCTACAACGAAGACCAGTTAATACAACTATTATTCAAATTTATACACCAACTACTAATGTTAAAGACGAAGAAATTAAAGATTTTTACCAACTTCTGCAGTCTGAAATTGATCAAACAGGCAATCAAGATGTATTGATAATTACTGGTGATGGGAATGCAAAAGCTGAAAACAAAGAAGGATCAGTAGATGCAAAATATGGCCTTGGTGATAGAAACAATGCTGGAGATGGCATGACAGAATTTTACAAGACTTCTTTATTGCAAATAGTTTTTTCAACAACATAAACGGCAACTATACACATGGACCTTGCCAGATGGAATACACAAGAATCAAATCAACTACAACTGTGGAAAGAGACAACGGAGAAGCTCAATATCATCAGTCAGAACAAGGCCAGGGGCTGACTGCAGAACAGACCATGACTGCTCATATGCAAGTTGAAGCCGAAGAAAATTAGAGGAAGTCCACAAGAATCAAAATACAACCTTGACTATATCCCACCTGAATTTAGAGACCACCTCAAGAATAGATTTGATGCCCTGAACACTGATCAAAGACCAGACGAGTTATGAAATGACATCAAGTACATCATACATGAAGAAATCAAGAGGTCATTAAAAAGACAGGAAAGAAAGAAAAGACCAAACAAGCACCTACATATAAGAATCAAATTCTCTATTCCTAAGTCTCATTCACATCATGCACACTCTAGGTAAACTACACTATTAAAATTGGAGGGAGGTTACAAGAAACATGAGGGCTTTTTGAGTAATGTAGTTGTTAACCAAAATGCACAAGATGCTTGAATCAGAAAACCACAAGTTTACTCTGATGCCTGAAGATATAAGACTGCCACTTTGTATCTGAACCTACCCATTCTATACGCTACCAGTCACTGTCTCCTGAATAGCTGTTATAACTTGGCCAGTAAAAAACACGTCTGGCAGATAAGTTACAAATATAATTGAAGCCTGATTTCTTCAAAAGTTTGCTCACATATTTTGCTTATAATTGTTTTCAAAAGAAATGTTTCAAAATCTCTTACGAGGATCTTCCATATTAAGATAATGTAATAAATTACAATGGTAAGTGTGTTACTTGTATAAAGAGGAAAAAAATAAACACTATTGAAAAAGTAACAAAATAAAGCATAATGGGGTTAACCTGTGTTCAGTTAAGGACTAACTCAGCCAGCCCAGGTTGTTTATGCCTTGTACCCTTCAAAGAAATGTATGGCCCTTGACTGGTTTCTAGGAGATAACCTCTAAGCTCTTAGCATATCCTGCCTGATAAGAATAGCTTTGCTTATGTGGGGCCTTGTGCCATGCCAGGTAGTTTACGCTAACAATGTGATTTATGGTGGTGGCCTTGGGCTACATGTTATCAGTTTAACTTCATGCAGGTGCTCCATGCCTGTGTGACTGACCTCCAATAAAAACCCAGGATACCAAGTCTCGGGTTAGCTTCCTTGGTTAGCATTACTTTGTCTATGTTGTCACATACTGTTACTGGGAAAACTAAGCGCTGTCCATACAACTCAACCAGGAGAGAACTAGAGGCTTGCGCCTGGCATCCCCTGGACTCTGCTCTATGCTCCTTCTTCTTTGCTGATTTAATCGCTACCCTTTTTGCTGTAATAAACCTAACTGTGAGTATATTAGCTTTTCTGAGTTCTGTTGAGTCCTTGTAGAGACCCCTGACATTTACTTTCATAATGTATAAAATTCTTAAGTTTCTGATAATTTTCTTTTATTTAGTAATTTACATAATGTGATGATAGAAAATGACTTAATGACTACGTAAAATATTTTCTGTCCATTACCAAAGAACATAAGAGACTATAATTTTATACATTTCCATATTTTGAATGAAGTAAAGTTGTTTCTAGTTTCTAATCAAATAATAAACTGGAAGAATCTAGACAAAAGATAAAACACTTCTGTAATATAGAGGACCAAAACTAAGAAAAGATCATTGTAAAATTGTAATACCTCACTGGCAGACATATTCTTCACCTGTTCCGGCTTCAGTTCTGTAAAATATAGAAATCAGGTACTTTTTTAAAAAATGATTTTGAAGTTTTTTGTCAAAGAGCAAAACCAAGTACAGTAATCTAAAAGTAAATAATATAAATTATATAAATCATTATATGAAAATCATTTTGATAAAACCATTATATTAAAAGAAACCACACATTAATATTAAGAGCACACACAATTGTAAATATTTAGAATAACATTCCTTGTTATTAGTAACTGGGAGGCATTCAAATTCTTTGCATCTTGCTTGAGTATAATAAGAGTTTACAAATTTAAGAGTGAGATGAAAAGAATGCAAACTGTTCTTTACAAAAGGCATTATTTTTTAAACCAACAACTTTTGTCTGCTTCAAAATAATAGCTAAAATGTTCTTTAAAAAAAACTATTTATACATTAGCTACTATTTCTGTGTTCACTATCTGAACAAGATTTCATGCCTCTGGTAGCAAGGAGGGTTGACTAAAATGCTTTATTCATAGTTTCAAAAATCTGTTCTCAAGGTTGCATTTATTACTCTCCAAAGCAATAGCTCTTAATCACTACCCTACTTTGTTTCACTGTGGGAGGTGTGTTGGAAGTAATTTTTAACAACTAAAACACAAAGTGTGTATATAATGTAGACTTGTAACATGAATTACAGTACAAACTATGATACCATCTTTCTCATTCGACTGCATTCAGCTATAGTTTCTTTAGTGAGAGAGTGAGGAAAAAATTATAATTAGTTTTCTGGAGGTTGCATGCTCCATGTTCTATTTTATCATCACTACCAGTAATATGCGTACATACTTGTGGAGAAATGGGTTCCTTTATGTAGCCTTTTGTCTAGGTTCTTTGGAAAAACAGATTGGGAGCTATCCCCACGGAGTTACTTTTGCCCTAGTTCTTTGGGCAGGGGGTAAGGCTCCCATGTTGTTTTCTACCCCAGAGGGTTTATTACTTTTGCCTAGGGGATTTCCTGGGTTGCTTGACATTTCCTGGGTAAGCTGTAAACAACTTGATGATTTGATACTTTTCTCCAGCCCTGGAACACATTCTGCCCTCTGACTGGTCTATTTTACGTACCCTGCAAGGGACTGGTCAATTTACTATGCAAATAGTGGCTTGAAAATCCACCCAATAGGACTGAGTGACTTGCGGTTCACTGACAGGACTGGCAGGTTTGTGGTCCTGCTGGGATGGCCATGCCTTAAAACTGACAAGGAGTTTGCTTTATATAAGCAGTCAACCCCACAGAGATTTTTATAAGCACTGAGAGAAAAGAAGCAGAGAGAGAGGAAGTGGGAAACCTCCTAAAAGAGCTGTAATATGGGTCAAGGACTGTAACACTGAAGCAGTGAGAGACCTGGAATGGACCCTCTGGCAGAGCTGGGGGTGACAGCAGAAAGCTGCTAGGAGGACAGCAGCTGAACAAGCTGTTACACTGGCTATGAGCTCGGTCAGTTAACAGCAGAAATACCAGCAGTGAAGAGGCCAAAGGCAGAGGGGCCTGCGCAGCTGAGAGGGGCCCGTGCACCGGCAGGAGAAGGGCCTGCCTACTAGCACGGCTGAGAAACAGGCCTACTAGCATGGCTGAAAAATGCCTGAGAGAGCTGTCTTGGTTGGAAGCTGTTCTGTACCGAAGAAGGGAGGGATATGCTCTTCACCTTAGGTGAGCCTTCCAAACCTCACCTATGTGCTTCCTGAACCTGATCCAGAGTTGTTCCTGTTACTTCCCAGTTGATCCTGATTCCAAGTTGTAGCCTATTACTTCTCTAATAAACCCTATAACTGTACGTATGGTCTTTGAGTTGTGTGTGGCTACTGCAATGAATTATCAAACCCAACAGAGAAGTAGAGAATGCTGTGGGAGGGACAGTTAGTGTTAGAAATGCTGAAGAAGTTGGAGAGTGGAGGTATGTCTGACCTCCACCTCAGAGGAACCAGCTTTGTGTTAATTCTGATTCTCATCCCTCATGGATTTAGGCGATTCCTGACACTACAACTCAATACCTTCTCAGGAATTATTATCATCTATTCATTCCTCATGCTGATGGTAGAAAAGTAGCTGAGAAAATCTACTCTAAGATGATGTCGACATTTAATCTAACCTAATATGGAGCCCTAGTGGCGTAGTGGTTAACAGCTCTGCAGCTAACCAGCTGCTAATTAAAAGGTCGGCAATTCAAATCAACCAGCCACTCCTTGGAAACCCCATGGGGCAGTTCTACTCTGTCCTATAGGGTCGCTATAAGTTGGAAGCAACTTGATGGCACCTAACAAGAAGAACTTAAAAATAATCAATCATGGTATTTCAGGATCAACGAATTACCTTCAATCAAAGCATAGCAATGAAGGATATATTCTCCTGCAATTCCTTGAAAGATAACATACAATATTAAAAGAAAAAAATTTATAAGTTCCCTTGGACATATTTAATTTCAAGTCAAATTAGAATACTGAAATGAAGACAGTCAGAAAACAGATAAGAACATTTCCCTTTATAATTATTTTCTGCTTATTTAAAAAAGAGTTTTCTCCTCCTTTGAGTTTTCTGCTGCTTACCTATTATCAAGTAGAACTCTGTTGCACAGAACAGGGGTCATGAGCCACCAGCTCATGGCCTGGTCTTATACAGTCTGCAAGCTAAGAATGGTTTTTACATTTTTAAAGGGTTGTGATGAAGAAAAAGGAAAGAGAGGAAAGCGAGGGAGGAGGAGGGGAGAAGTAGCAGCAGCAGAAACCATGTGGCCCAGAAAAAGTTTGCTGGCCCCTCGTATAGAAACTAGGATCCCTCGCGGCACAGTGGTTAAGGCACTCAGCTGCTTAACCAAAAGGTCAGTGGTTCAAACCCACCAGCCGCTTTCAGGAGAAAGATGTAGCAGTCTGCTTCCAGAAAGATTTACAGCTTTGGAAACCCTATAGGGCAGTTCTACTCTGTCCAACAGGGTCACTATGAGTCAGAATCGACTCAATGGCCAACGGGTTTGTTTTTTTCTGGTTAGTATAGAAACTACTTTGTACCAGGTTTTCCAGTGATACAGCTTGACTGCTTTCCTACTACTAATAAAAAAGATCTCTCAGTAGGGATTTAAATGTCTAAAGTACTGTAATAAATAGTTGTAAATATTTCAAGCTCTTGTACACCTACCTCGGATAGGCCCCAGTGCTGCATCTTTTGCCAAAGCTGTGAGATCACTTCCTGAGTATCCATCAGTCATTCTAGGAAAGGGAAGGAAGAAATAGCAAATTATTTTCATCTTTGCAGATTTAAAATCTCCATGTAGGAAGAGAAAAATTAGTTTGCGTTTGTCAGCAAGCAAACAGCTTGCTGTAAGTTTGATTTTAAGGGCAAAGAAAAGGCCCACTTGCCAAAAACAGAAGAGACCACTGCTGGCTCTTTATAATGCCTCCAATTTTCATCATTAAAACCATTCCTTTAGGGATACTGTCTCCAGAAGGCTCTGTTAAATTGTAAACATGTCGCCTGGAAAGGTAACATCTATAAGCCATTGGTAACATGCTGCTGCATAACCACAATTATTTCTCTATAAATTAATTAGTTTTCATACTGGCAAAGAGCACTGCCTTGGCTGAATAAGGGCCAAACAAGGTAGATTTCTTCAGATGTAGGACAGAATGAAGGAAGGGTCTAGGGTGTAAGATATTGGCAAAAAGAGGTGCATCTGAATAGAATGCCACAGTGGAGAGTCCTGGACAGCCAACAGATTATCAAAAGGAACTAAGAACCAGGGAGGCAAAGGAGAAGAGGGAAATAAAACATGAAAAGAAGCATTTATTCATCATGTGTCATGTTCAACAACTACACAGATCAAACATTACTAGCAGAATTCTTCCTTGGAATGACACAGAGCAACCTCAATTTTTCCAAGTAATTTGTTCTTTTCTCACAGATATCTGAGAACTCAGGGTTCTTACTAAAATTATTAGCTACTCACATATTTCATAAATATTTTAAATTACGAGCTTCTTCAATGACTAAAATTCAAGAGTGCATCTCCTATGTTCAGTCGGTTTCTACTTAAGTACATTGCTAATAAAAAAAAGTATAAAATGTATTAGTTAAAAATTATGCACAATACAAAAGAATGTTTATATGAAAACATATGCATTGTTGTGAGAAGATAAGAGCTGTTTTAAATTTTAAAAACCACTTATAAGTTTTAATAAATTTACAAAAAAAATTACAGTATCATCTCTAGATATTTAGGTCATATCTTAAGGAAGACCTAGAAATTGAAATATAGATACCATGTATATACGAATAAGAGGTAAAAAAGAAAATAAATGTGCTGGAAGATGAGACAACAATAACAAATAAATTTATTACTTTCTAATAAATTACTCACTTTATACTTCAGCTTACTTTAAAAAAAAAAAAAAAAAGGAAGAAGAATTCTTTACCAAAAAAAAGGCTGTAAGATAAATTACTCACCTAGCAAGTTGTGCTAGTTCTTTTTGGGTCAATGGGCTTCCTTGTTTACATAACAGATTTTTAAGTAAAAGTAGTCTTGTCTGAAAAGAAATATCAAAGAATTATCAGTCCTAAGAATTAGCTTAATAATAAATATATCAAAAAAAAAATCTTTCTATAAAAAGTCATCATTGCTTTTCAGCAAGTATCAATGACTGGGCATTTAAAAAGCTCAAAGCTGAAGAGGCCTGGAAAAAGGACAATTGGGTTGGGTGTTATGGGAAATTCAAAGGTAAATGACATACTTTCTGCCCTGTTAGGGTTTCCAACTCAATGTGCCCACCAACACCAAGTAAGAAGTAGGACTATCATGTGTCTTGTTTACTAACAAAAGTTGTCAACCAATTACACAAACTGGCTTTAAAAACTAAAAAGCTTACAAGAAAAGTGAAGAAAACTAACCACTAGTAAAGTTGTTTTGTTCCTTCTTCCTAGGCTATTGGTGCTGTTAATGATTGATATTTATATTAAACTAACAAGTACAGGGATAAATAGTAATTTGAATGTTTTATATATATATTCATTCATTTTGCACAATCATGAAACTTATTTATTGAAGTTGATACAGCTTAATGGATTTTGGAATCAAGTTCAAATTCTCACTGTCACTTACTAGCTGAATGATCTTACACACATCATTCTACCTTTTCGAGCCTCAGCTCCTCTGTTTGTTAAATGGGGTTAAAAAATACCCGTATTTTGAAAGTTCCTGAGAGCATTAAGCAAGATAAACTAAGTAAAGTGCTATGGAAGTGGCTACTGTTATTATCAAGGATGTCGATCCAAGTTTGATAACACTTTTTTAAAAAGTTTTATAGAGATATGAATTCATATGCCATGAAATTCACCCACTGTAAGTGCATAATTCAATGACTTTTAATAAATTTACAGAATTGTGCAACCATTACCATCTAGTATTAAAATATTTCTATTACCCGAAAAGTTCACCCATTCCTGTTTGCAGTTAATTGCCCTTCCAATAATATACAATCCTAGGAAACCACTGCTCTACTTTATAATTTGCCCTTTCTGGACACTTCATATAAATGTAATCATATGATATGTAACCTTCTGCATCTGGCTTCTTTCACTTAGTGTAATATTTTGGGGGTTCATCTATGTTAAAGCATGTATAAGTAGCTCATTCCTTTTCATTACTAAATAGTATTCCATTAAACACAGTGGCTGCAACAATGGGCTTAAACATAACAATGATTGTGAGGATGGGGCAGGACCGGGCAGTGTTTCCTTCTGTTGTACACAGGGCCACTATGAGTCAGAATCAATGTGATGGCACCTAACAACATTTGTTTATCCATTCACCAATTGATGAACATTTTAGATTGTTTCCAATTTTGAGCTATTATTAATAATGCTGTTATGAAATTTCTTATACATGTCTTTTTGTGGACATATGTTTTCATTTCCCTTGGGTAGATTCTTAGGAGTGAAACTGCTGTGTAAGTTTATTTTTATCTTTTTAAGAAACTGTCAAACTGTCTTCTAAAGTGGCTACACCATGGATTGGAAGATTTAATTGTCAAGATGGTATTTCTTGTTTCTGCTTAAAAAAAAAAAAAAATCTAACAAAGGTACATACCTCCTCATTTGGTAAAGACACATATACCCGTTTGATGAAACGTCTAAAAAAAACAGATTCAAGGAGTTTAAGAAATACAATTTTGCATTTAAAGGTAACTAACTCAGCTCAAGTAGCAGATGACAAGAAACAGGCTTTAAGCAAAAAATATTTTAGCAGTACTCTTTTAAAAACTTGCCTAGTTAATGGTTTTTGTTGTTTCTAGGTCTGAACTCTTTTTTTTTTTTTATTGTAAAATCTAGTTAATGTTTAAAAATACTTAATAGTGTCAGAATTAATCACTTGTGTGTATGTGTTTTTAATAGGAAGAACACTTTAAAACAAAATTTCTGATATAAAATGTAGAATAAAAAGACCTCTGTTGTCTTGTATCTGAAAACAACCAAAAACAACAAGGAGAACAGAAATGTAACCTTCATCATCAACCAGTTAGGTAACATTTACAGCTCAGAACTAAAATATATGAAGAAGGACTACTTAGGGCAGTGAAAATTATCCCAGTAAAGGAATATACACACAAGGTCTGCCACTATAGATCGCAGGCATAGCTGGCAGTGCTCAGAGTTTTCCAAAGGAGACAGAGACAACATATCCTGAAGAGTAAAAAAAAGCAACATTCCCCACATTTAAACAAGCATGGGAGGCCTGGCTCTTCTGGTAATAGCATAGGAATGGCAAGAAAGGCTAGACTGAACAAAGAAACTCAAAAAAAGTCATCATTGTAAGAAGGCATCTATCAGTCTGGCAAGATGTCAAGTGGTCCTGCAGTAACCAGTTTATCTTAGCTGAAGAAGATACACATATACCCTTTCTTATCAGACAGGGTTTCACTATGAGTCAGGGAGGCTGCCTATTAGTCCAAGGTAGACACGGGACACTGTAACTCAAGATATCTGCTCAGTATCTTACTTTTCTACCCCTTCCAAAAATAGATTTTCCAAGAAAATTCCCATTATTCAAATACAAAAAATAAGTAAAAAAGGAAAAGGCACAAGACTGATTTAAACAACTATCAAAAAAAGGGGGGAAAGGGAGAAGAAAACAGTAAACAAAGTAGATAAAATGGTGGACATGCAAAAAAAGATTTTGTCATAACGCAAATTAAAATTATGACCATGAAATAAAAGAACTGAACAAAAAAAAAAGTCTCCTGTGAAACAAGAGTTCAATGAGATATAAAAGCTCAAGGAAATGACATACAAAGTCTCAAAGAAATAAGACAATAGAAGATGAAAAAATGGGACAGCAGAGATCAGGAAAGGTAATAAAAAAGACAAATAAAACCACAACAGAAACAAAGGTTACAAACAAAAGAAGCAGAGGGAGATGAGATACTACCCAAGTAAGAAATAAGGATGACAGGCTTAGGAAAACAGAAAACAAAACAATAAAGATACAGGATTTAAAAAGGATTAGAAAGAAATTCACAGACACAGAAGACAAAAAAGGTCCAACATATTGCATAATTTGTATGCTAAAGAAAAAAATCCATATGGCCTAGGAAAAAATATTAAAGAGTATTCAAAACAACCTTTCGAAAATAAAGGAGTTTCCAAACTATCAATTTAAAGATACAATAAAATCCTTCAAAAACAAATACAAGTCAATCAACATATTCATCAAATAACTGGACTTCAATGGTTAAAAACTCTATCCAGTAAATAATAAATAAAAATTCAAATGAGCTATAAATGCAAAAGAAAAAATCAGACTGGTTCAGACTTTTTCACTGGAATGTACAATCCTAGAAACAATGATGCAATGCTATAAATTCCTCAGGCAAAGAAAGGGAAGCCCAGGAATATTATACTGAATCAAACTTTCCTCCTAATATGAAGGCAATGAATTTGTTCAAACGTGCAAGAACAGAGAACAGAGTTCTCATGAGCCCTGCCTTTATCAGCTTCTCATGAGGCCCAGTAAAAGAGGGTAAGAATCAGTTTTGGAGTTTAAAGATAATTTAATCTAACCCAAAAGAATTGAGCAATTTGCCGAAAATCACAAAGTGAAGACTAGTTCTCTCGATACGCTGGCCCTTTCCTCAAAAACCTTATTTAGTTGGTAACAAGAGGCCAGAGGATAGTATGTAGAGAAAAATAATGAATTTAGTCTTAAAACTGAGAGTGAAGGAAATAAAAAAAAAGATGAGATAAACACACGAGTAAATATATCTGTAATTACCGTGTGTGTGTTCACATAAATCTCCCTACCTGAGAACAGCCTCGTCAAGCTCTTGTGGTCTGTTAGTTGCACCCATTACAAGTACTCTGTCATCTCCAGCAGTTTGCACCTATAAGCCAAAAAAAATATTTTCAATACTTTTAGAAAAAGTAACAACAAAGAAAAATATATTTATATTTCTAATTTTGGTCATTTAGCAGGGACATATATATATATATATACATACATACATATACATAAAAAAATCAGGCTTGCTTCATGTATACACACACACACACACACACACACACACAAATACTACCACATTAAAAAAAATCAACACCTACACCATCGAATTCTATTAGAAATTCAGTTTTTAGACGTCTACTAGCATCATGTTCTCCTTCTCTTCTTTCACACAAAAGGCTGTCAACTTCATCTAGAAGAAATACAAGCATAAAACTTTTATTAAAGGCCAAGCTGTGTGAGTCATTTTAATCCAGTTCACTATAAGTTGTTAATATAGTGGGCCCTACTTAATTTATTAGACAATCTTTAAGCTTAACCTTCTTTAAAAAAATTTTTTCTTCTGAATAATCTTTCCTATCATACTTCTCATATTTGGAGAGTGGAATTTCATGACTGTTCAACTAACTTAGAAGAAAACATGCTCTTACCTATAAAAATGATAGAAGGTTGAAGTTCTCGAGCCACGGCAAAAAGAGCTCTCACCAATTTCTCTCCTTCTCCCAACTAAAAAAACCATTATACATTATTATATGAATAAAATGCAACATTATTCCAGCCTTTTAATTTCATAATTAAAAGAATAGGTTCCAAGTCTAGAACCTAGGAACTAAATTTCCCTTTCTTGCAACAACTGAAGATTTGGTTTCAGTAACTGGGAGGAAGAGACTGAAGTTACTGAATTACCCATTATAATTTTAGAAAATAGATTATGTATTAATGATTCCATATAGCCTGGTAAGTATTTTTAAAAATGAAATACATCTTTGTTTTGTTTCATTCTGCATTCATGAGACTTCAGAATGGAATAAATTAATCAGGAGTATAACTAGTGAGAAAAGGGAAGACTAGAAAAAAGGAAGAGATGCTGCACATATTCCTTAAGTCTTAGAATGCACAGTATAATAATAGAAATGGGTGAGTTGCAAAGTGTCTTCCTAAAAAAAACTTCCTCTATTAAGAACACCTTGAAAACTCATTCCCACAACACCACCATCAGTAACTATAAAAATATTTCTAGGTAGTTCAAGACGTCTGTGAATATCTCTCAAAACATTCCCAGGTACTACAAACACCATACTAAGGCCATTCTATGCACCAAAGTAGAGGGTCACTGAAAGAGAGGAACACCCTCAATGAGATAGACTGACACAATGGCTGCAATGATGGACTCAAGCATAGCAACGACTGTGAGGATGGCACAGGATTGGGCAGTGATTTGTTTTATTGTATACAGAGTGGCTTTGAGTCGGAACCGACTCGATGACACCTAACAACAACAACAACACGCACCAAAGCATCTAACTGAAGGGTCATGTTTGGGTTAATCGACTGTAAAAACTCCTTCTGCCCTCTAGGTGGCGTGTATTCTGTTTATTGAAAATTTCATTAACAAAAACAACAAAAAGGGAATGCTCCCAGATTTCAATCATAAAAACAAATATTCCCAGAGCTGGAAAGAACCTCAAAAGATCATCTCTTACAACATCAGTTATTTTAGAGATGAAGTAAGCCCTAAAGTAATTATGTTACTTTCTTAAGGCCAGTTCAGTAAGTAAAAAGTTAGGCTGGAATCCACATCTAACTTCTGAGACAGTGCTTCCCATTATACTACGTGCACAATGTGGATAGGCCTAACTTCAATAATGATTTTATTTATAAAATTTCACACAGGAAACAAAATATGATCGTGAAAACAAGTATAATTTAATAGTTAATTCTAATTACAAGACTGAGAACATTTCAAGTACTATCTTATTGAAATATTTAGTTTTTTTAAAAAATTTTTATTTAGCAGAGATAATACAAGAAAAACATTATCAGCTTCTCTGCTATTAGTAGTTTTTTAATCTAATAGAGCACTGATGTGCTGAAGGCCAAACTTTAAAAAAATTTATGAGGATTATGGAAATACACTTTGCAAACTACAAAGCACTACATGAATATTAGCTGCTTTTTAAAAAACAATACATCATAAGCAGGTTAATTAATAGTTCTCAAATATAAAAATTAAATCTTTTTGTGTAAAAATATACAACTACAAAATGCAACAAGAAGACTCTCACAAATATAATCCTGATGAAAGAAGCCAAACACAAAAAAATATAGTCTATATGACTACATTTATATAAAGTTCAAAGATAGGTTAGTTTTGCCTATGATGTTAGTAGTCTAGTAGCTGTCTGCGGGGAGATGAGTAGGTGGGTAAAGAGTGGGAAGAGGCCTGAAGGGATTTCAGGGGTACAGGAAACATTCTATTTTTTGATCTGGGAGGTGGTTACAGGAGTGTATTCATTTTGGGAGAGGGCTCTGGTTGCAAAATGGTTAAGCACTTGGCTACTAACTGAAAGGCTGGCGGTTCGAACACACCAGCCACTCTACAGGAGAAAAGGCTTAGCGATCTGCTCCTGTAAAGATTACTGCCTAGAAAACCCTATGCAGCAGTTCTACTCTATCCTATAGGGTCATTATGAGTTGGAATCATCTCAATGGCAACAGGTTTTTGGTATTCATTTTATGATAATCCACCAAACTGCATATTTATGATGTATGCACTTTCCTACATGTAAGTTATTCAATAAAAAGTTAAATAATACCACCTGTTAAGATACATATGCAACTGAAATTTATGTGAAAAAATCCAGATATTGTAATGTAACAACCAAACTGACCATGATGCAGTTCCTCCAAAAAGTTTTCTCAGGATATAATAAGAAATAAAGCATCTAGATAATATTAGGTCAGGCTTTCTTTGAATTCTTTCAAAGTGAGATCACATCTGAGGGTAAAACATCCAACACCTTTCTTATCACATTCTAAGCAGCACACCGACAAACTGGATGACTAGGATAATAATCTAAAGAAAACGGGATAGATGATTAAGTTCCTATGTATCTGAAAGGCCATCTCATAAAAAAGACTTTTGTTACTTCCTGTATGTAGAAAAAATGCAGATTTAAGTAAATACAACAAAAACTTTTCATTAACTAGAACTAAGTAATGAACTAGAAACTCCAACCTTAGTAAATAGTGAAATTGCTTTAAGGGTGGTATGGAATTGGGGGGGTTTAGTAAATAGTGAAATTGCTTTAAGGTATTTAAGGGGCAGTATGGAATTGGGGGGTAAGATCATAGACTTTACACTGTTTCAGGAATCATGTCGATGAAAGAAAACAGCTCTGAAACAAGTATCGATAAAAGAGAATGCTATGAAATTTTTAGTGAAAGGGCTCAGGCTTTCAAGTCAGACTTACTGCAGCTCAAATCTCAGCTTGCCACTTCCTGGTTATGAAATCCTGAGCAAATCACTTAACCTCTGTGCACTAAGTTCCCTAACAAAATGGAGGTATAAGAGCAGTACCCTACACCTCATATGATCATTTATTCAACAAATATTTATTCAGTACTTAGTAAGTGTCAGGTACTGCTCAAGAGACTATGAATATGAACACTGAGGAAAAATGGAAACAGTTTCTGCCCTCATGGAGTCTGTCTTCTAATGGGGGTGATAATGATATTAGATAATAGTGAAATAATCATATAAATGAATGTAATTTACAATTACAATAAGTATGACAAAGGAGAGGTAAATGGTGCTATGAGAATAATTAAAGGTATTAGTTTGAGGGATCAGGGAAAATTATAACATTTCAATTGGTATCTGCAGAATGAGTAGGAGTTAACCTGAAAAGCATGTTTCTGAGAGAGGAAACTCTATGTGCAAAAATTCTGCGGTGGGAAAAAGCACATTTGAAGAATTATCCAGAGGAGAGAGAGTCTTAGCAAATAGACTTCAAAAACTATGGTTCCAATGGCAAGGCTATCTCCATCATAAGGATGGAGGCCATTTTAGTCAAATGCCTGAAAATATTCAAACTATGGTCAAAGCATCATGTTTGAGTTTCTGTAATTCACTGCTCACAATACAACTTTAAAAGTCAGTTTCCCATACATGTCTAAGTCTAAGGAGAGAATATGCTGATTATGCAAACCAGACGACCCTGACCTTGTGTCTGTTCCTAAGGTACAGATCCATTTGTAGTGTGCTGATAAAATCAAGTTTCTGTCTCTGCAAAGCTGAAAGCCATAGTATAAATTCATGACCATAAAGCTACCTTTTAGCCCTTTATAGAGAGAGAGAACCCACCTACCTTCTGCCAATCACCTTTGTATTATAGTGCACTGAATGCCCACACTTTGAGCTTTTACAGGTAATATTTTCTTTTATCAGAGATTTATATTTCACTTTAAATAAGTCTGCCAAAACACTTTCAATCGCAAAGGTTTTGATACAGGGCAAGAAGAAAGAGTAAGGTATCACTGGCCAACTAAAGGAAAGGGAGACAGGTTAAGCCAACATGGCACTATAGACAGAAGCACTATGCCACCCCTCTGTAGCAAAGACCTAAAAAACTAAGTAAAACAGATACAAATGTCAATCTTGGAAACCGAAGTACCAAATGAAGGAATAAAGAACTCGATCAAGCACCTAACAGAATAAAAAAATGACAAAGAACAGAGAAGGAGAAGAGCTATGGAGCAGAAAGAGGTCCCCTACCAGCTAACGTGGCTGGATTCGCCATCTTCAACTACAGCCACCAAAGAACACATACAGGGAGGTAACTTCATGGAGCTTCCAACAGGTGACACAGCAACTGGTAACTAGGGTTACATGCTTCCCCGCCCCCCACCCTTCTCTATATGAGGCCTCTGCCACTTACCAATGGGCCATGGTCTCTCGGCTGGAGAGATACCAGCTCACTGCCACCTGTACTTGCCTTCTTGGACTTCAGCCACCAAGGACTGTGGAGAATTGTAAGGGAAGGCAACTCCACAGAGCTCCCAGCAGGAGACACAGCACACAGTAACCAGGAGATACATGCTTTCCCACCCCTCCCCCCATCCTTCTTCCCTCTACGCAGCCTCCGCCACTTTCCAACAGGCCACGGTGGCTTGACCAGAAATACATTAGCTCACTGCAGCTGGGGTCCACCCTGCCCCCACTTACTGGCCCCTTCAGCGTCATTTTCTTGTTTGTCGATTTTTTTTTTTTTTTTTGGCTTTTGTTGTTGCTTCTCTTGCATCCCCTTCCTTCCTTTCCTTTCTCCTGTGCAGCTAGCCCCCTGGACCATCCCCTCCCCTTCTTGACGGGCTGTGATTTTTTAGTTTGTTTGCTTTGTTCATTTTTTTGTTTTGTTTTTTCATTGTTTGTTTGTGTTTTTTTGGGCCTTTTTTGTTGCTTCTCTCTCCCTCCGTTCCATCCTTTCATTTCGGCAGCTAGCCCTGTGTGCTATCCCCTCCCTCCCCCTTCTTATCAGGCTGTGATTTTTTGGAGTGACTGCTTTGTTCCCTTTTTCTGGTTTTTTTTTTTTTCCTTTGTTTTATGATATTGTGTTTTAAGGCTTGCTTCTTGTTTCTTTCTCTCTCCTGTATCTCCCTTCCTTTCACCAGCCACCTAGCCACGTGTGCCGTCCCCTCCTGTCTTGATGGGCTATGATTTTTTCATTTGTTTGCTTTGTTCTTTCTTTTATTCTTCTGCTTTTTTTCTGTTTCTTTTCTCTCTCTCTTTTCCTTCCTTTCGCTCACCCAGCCCTGTGCACTGCCCCAGACCCTTAGGGAGGGGTCATGCTGCACAGCTCAACTGGGGAGTCACTGCACGCAGCCTCCCCAGGTCTGTGCAGCCGTAACTGACCATCTACCTCAGTGTCATATTATTTACTTATTTATTGTTTTTTGGTTGTTGTTGTTATTGTTTCTTCTTTCTCTCTCCCTTCCTTTCTATTCCACCATCCACTCAGCCCCGTACACCACCTCCAACATCATCTGCTGTGTTGTACCGCCCCCACAGGCCGGCTCTCTCAGTGTCATATTTTTTATTTTTCTTTCTTTCCCCTTCTTCTTTTCCTTCTCCCTCCCAACTAGGCTCTGTGCTGCCTCCACTCCTTCCTGCAAGGCCACAACGTGTCACCTGCTGAGAGAGACATCAGCTCCTCACCACCCAATTCCAACCTGCCCCAACAGCCTGCTTCCCACCGCCATCTTTTTTTCTTGATGTTGTTATTTTTACTTTTTTCCTATTATTACCTATTTTTTTTTTTTGTTTGACTGTTGGTTTCCTCTCTTTCACCTCTTTCCTTTCTTCCACAAACCTAACCCTGTGAGCCACTCATGTCACTTCTCGACAGGCCAAGCTACACCGCTTGGCTAGGGAGCCACAAACACTGACCCTCGCTGGGTCTACCCCGCCCCCATCCACTGAATCCTACCATACTGCCAATTTATTTACTTTTATTTTTCTCTTTTTATTTTTTTACAGCATTTTTTGCTTTTGTTTCTCTCTTCTTTCTCTCACCCACTTAGCTCTGCACATCAAATCTCCCCCTTTCCCTCCAGCCTATCTGCACCATGTGGAGAGCGTCATGCCCCCAAGCAGTACTGATGCTATCCCCAAAGCCCGTCCCACACTGCCCCCCAGCCTCGCCCTATCACCCCCAGTTTGTGCCACAAACTACACACTCCTGCCCCTCAACACCCGCTGGACCAGCCCTGCCAACCTGGACAAGGTGGTGAGAAGAATCGTGCCCACATGTGAGCAAGCAACAAAAAATACGTATCCCACCTGCCCAGACATAACCACATAAAACAAAAAACCAGCACAAAACAACCAAATCTACAATCAGTAAACAAAGAAAATAATTCCTGAATGTCCTGGAGACAGCAGACAATATCAAAACATATTTAAAAAAAAGAAAAGGATGGCTCCAGAAAACGACCAACTTAAAACACCAGATGACCATCTACTAGAAGAAAAGGCACTGGAACTACCTAATACGGAATTTCAAACTAATATTCAAGGTTCTCCAACAGATGAAGGAAAATGTAAACAAAAATCAGGGGAAAAAAAAGAAAAAGTCATGGAAATATAGACAAAATCATGCAAAAGACAGACAAAACACTGGTAGAATTCAGAAAAATAAAACAGGAACAAAATGTCAAAATAATTAAACAACGAGGAACCATAAAAAACAGCAATTAGAAATCCAAAAGACAACAAGATTTCAGGAATGGACAGTGCAAGAGAAGGTTTTAGGAGCAAATCTGAAACAATGGAAGATCAGCCAAAACTGAAGATAAATTCTTGGATACCACTTTGAGGAAAAATCAGAGAAAAGAACAAAGAAAAATGAAGAAACCTGAGAACGATGTGGATACAAACAAAAGCAACAATTTGTGTGTGATCAGAGTTCCAGAACAGGGGGAGAAAACAGAAAACAGAGAAGATCACTGAAGAAATGCTCACAGAAAACTTCCCTAATATCATGAAAGATAAAAAGGCAACCATCCAAGAATCTAGATGAACCCCATACAGGATAGGCTCCAAAAGAAAATCACCAAGACATACCATAATCACACTCGCAATCCTGAGAGCAGCTCGAGAAAAACAAAAAACTCTGATTACTCAGCAGAAACCATGCAGGCAAGAAAGCAATGGTATGACATATACAAAACCTTGAAGAAAAAAACTGACAACCAAGAATAACAAATCCTATAAAACACTCGCTCAACTATGATGGCAATATAAGCACATTTCCAGATAAACAGAAATTAAGGGAATACGCAAAAAACAAGCCAAACTTACAAGAATTATTAAAGGGAGTCCTCCGGATAGAAAACCAACAACATCCCGAATTTAGCACATAAGACAGCATCAGCCATATACCAACTTAGACAATGAACTCTTAAGAATGAAACAAAACTAAAAAATTTACGAACGGAACTAGAGAGGTCAATCTGTAAATGACAACAATGTCAGAACAATAAAACAGGGACTAAATGGTGTAGGTATAGAACTTTCAGATGGAGAGGAAGTCAAAACAATATCAAGTAATAACAGACTGATTTAAACTTAGGAAGACAGGGATAAATTTTAAGGTGACCACAAAGAAAGTTACCAAACCTACTCATCAAAATAAAGACGAAAAACATAAACTCACAGTAAACACAAAATCTACAGAAACTAAAGAAACAAAAAAAAATCCACAAACAAAAAGAATTCAGCACAGAAGAGGAACAAAGAAAATGTCAGCACCACAAAAAAAGCACTACAAAATGATGGCAATAAACTCACACCTATCGGTAATCATACTGAACATAAAGAGCTTAAAAGCACCCATAAAGAGACTGAGTGACAAAATGGATAAAAAACAGGACCATCACTATGCTGTCTACAAGAGACACACCTTAGAAACAAAGACATAAATTTATTCAAAATCAAAGGATGGAAAAAAATATATCAAGCAAACAGCTACCAAGAAAGAGTAGGAGTGGCAATACTAAGCTCAGATAAAACAGACATTAAAACAAAATCCCCCATAAAAGACAAAGAAGGGCATTCAATAATGATTAAAAGACCAACCCACCATGAAGACATAACCATAATAAATATCTACGCACCCAATGACAGGGCTCCAAAATACATAAAATAAATTCTAACAGCACTGAAAAGAGAAGGGGATAGCTCCACAAAAATGGTGGATTTCAACACACCACTCTCTGTAAAGGATAGAGCACCTAGAAAGAAACACAACAAAGATACAGAAGATCTAAAGGCCACAATGAGCCAACTTGACCTCATATACATATATAGAACATTCCATCCAATAATGCAAAGTACACATTCTTTTCCAAAGCACACTGATGTTCTCCAGAAGAGACCACATCTTAGGCCACAAAGCAAACTTCATCAAAATCCAATATTAAGACAATACAAAGCATCTTCTCTGATTATAATGCCATAAAAGTAGAAACTAATAAGAGGACGAGTAAGGGAAAAAAAATCAAACACACAGAAACTGAGTAACACCTTGCTTAAAAACCACTGGGTAACAGAAGAAATCAAAGATGGAATAAAAAAATTCCTAGAATCAAACAAGAATGAAAACACATCATATCAAAACCTCTGGGAAAAAGCAAAAGCAGTGCTGAGAGGTCAATTTATAGCAACGGATGCAGACAACAAAAAAGAAGGGACAAAATCAAAACATTAGCTACTCAACTGGAACAAACACAGAACAGCAAAGAAGTCCACAGCCACCAGAAGAAAGGAAATAATAAAGATCAGGGCAGAAATAAACGAAACAGAGAATTAGAAAAATCAACAAAACCAAAAGTTGGTTCATTGAAAGGATCAACAAAATCGAAGAACCACTGGCCAAACTGACAAAAGAAAAACAGGACAGGACTAACCCAAATAAGAAATTAAATGGGGGACATGACAACAGACCCAACTGAAATAAAAAAGATCATAACAAGAATAATATGAAAAACTATACTCCAACAAATATGAAAAGCTGGACGAAATGGACAAATTTTTAGATACACACTACCTACACAAACACAGACTGAAATTGAAAATCTACACAGAACCATAAAAAAAGAGAAGAGATTGAAAAGGTAATTTAAAAACTCCCTCAGTAAAAAAAAACCCAGCCCAGATGGCTTCACTGGAGAATTCTACCAAACATTCAGAGAAGAGCTTACACCAGTACTACTCAAACTATTTCAGAACACAGAAATGGAAGGGATACTTCCAAATTCACTCTATGATGCCAGCATAAACTTGATACCAAAACCAGGCAAAGACACCACCAAAAAAAAACTTACAGACCAATATCTCTCTCATGAATATAGACGTAAAAATTCTCAACAAAATTCTAGTCAATACAATCCAGCATCATATCAAAAAAATAATATACCATGACCAAGCAGAATACATACCAGGTATGGAAGGATGGTTCAACCTTAGAAAATCAATCAACATTATCCACTACATAATCACATGATCATCTCAATCAATGCAGAAAAGGCATTCAACAAAGCCCAACAGCCATTCCTGAAAAAAACTCTCAATAAAATAGGTATAGAAGGGAAATTCTTCAACGTAATAAACAGCATCTATTCAAAATCAACAACCAACTTCATTCTTAATGTAGAGAGGCTGAGAACATTCCCCTTGAGAACAGGAACAAGACAAAGATCCCCTTTATCACCACTCCCATTTAACATTGTGAGGAAATCCTAGCTAGAGCAATACGGCAAGAAAAAAAAATAAAGGGCATCCAAATTGGTAGGGAAGACGTAAAACTGTCCCTATTTGCAGAAAATATGATAGTATACATAGAAAACTCAAAAGACTCCATGAGAAAACTACCGGAACTAATAGATTCAGCAGAGTAGCAAGATACACGACAAACATAAAAAAATCAGTTGGATTCCTATCCTCCAATGCAGAGAGCTATCAAAAGGAAATCAGGAAATTAGGAATAAATTTCACCAGGGACATAAAAGACTTATACAAAGAAAACTACAAAACACTACTGCAAGAAATCAAAAGAGACCTACATAAATGGAAAAACGTATCATGCTCAAGGATAGGTAGACTCAACATTGTGAAAATGTCAATTCTACCCAAAGCAATCTACAAATACAAGGCAATCCCTATCCAAATACCAACAGCATTCTTTAAAGAGATGGAAAAACTAATCATGAGCTTTATAAGGAAAGAGAAGAGGCCCCGAATAAATAAAGCACTATTGAAGAAGAGGAATAAAGTAGGAGGACTTGTACCACTTCATCTCAGAACTTACTACACAGCTACAGTAGTAAAAACAGCCTGGTACTGGTACAACGACACACAGATTGACCAACGGAACAGAATCGAGAACCCAGATGTAAATCCATCCACCTATAGTCACTTGATCTTCAGCAAAGACCCCAAGTCCCTCAAATGGTGAAAGACAGTGTTTTTAACAAACAGTGCTGGCAAAACTGTATATCCATCTGCAAAAAAATGAAAACAGGACCCATACCTCACACCATACACAAAAACTAATTCAAAGAGTTCTAGCAAAATGGCGCTCTAGCCAGAAGCACCATGCCGTCCCTCCACAGGAAAGATCTGAAAAAATAAGCCGAACAGAGAATACAACAATACTGAAACCCTAAAACATCAAATGAAGAGATAAAGAACTCAGCCAAGCACCAAATGGAGTGAGAAAGCTGACAGAGAACAGAGAGCGAGGAGAGATTCATGCAGAGGTCCCCTACCAGCTAATGCAGCGCGGATCCGCCATCTTGGACTCCTATCGCAGACCAGCAAACAGGGGGTACGAGAAAGCAGCCTCACGGAAGGTCCAGTGGGAAACAAAACAACCATCTCTCATCTCTCCACTCCAATGGCAAGCTCTCCTAGCATTCGTTTTTGTTTGTATGTTTGTGGCTCCTATTCCTCTCTCCTCTCTCCCATATCCTTCTTAGCTCCACACATAACAATCTCCCCACTACATCCTGCCTACTTGCACCAGGCGCTTGACACCACACCACCAAGCAGCACAGGCACGGCCTACTGGTACCTGCCCTGCACTGATTACCGACCCGCTCTAGTGGCTGTAGTAAGTGCCACAAAC
>NW_004443941.1:34979539-35051124 GCF_000243295.1 Trichechus manatus latirostris
CTAAATATAAACCCAAAAACTACACAGATCATAAAAGAAAAATTCGGATCAATGCTAGAGGCCCTAACACACAGCATAAACAGAACACAAACCATAACTAACAATACACAAACACCAGAAGATAAGCTAGGTAACCGAGATCTTCTAAAAATTAAACGCGCTTATGCTCATCAAACGAGTTCAGCAAAGGAGTAAAAAGGGAACCTACAGACTGGGAAAAAATTTTTGGCTATGAAATATGCGACAAAGGTCTAATATTTAAAATCTACAGGAAAATCCAACAACTCTACAGTAAAAAGACGAATAATCCAATTAAAAAATGGGCAAAGGAAATGAAAAGACACTTCACCAAAGACATTCAAGCGGGTAACATACACGAGGAAATGCTCGTGATCAATAGCGATTAGAGAAATGCAAATCAAAACCACAGTGAGGTACCATCTCACCCCAACAAGATGGCACTAATCCAAAAACCACAAAATAACAAATGTTGGAGAGGTTGCAGGGAGACTGGAACTCTTATGTACTGCTAGTGGGAATGCAAAATGGTACAACCATTTTGGAAAACAATATGGCACTTCCTTAAAAAGTTAGGATCCGGCAATCCCACTCCTAGGAATATGATCTAGAGAAATAATAGCCGTCACACAAATAACACATATGCACACCCATGTTCACTGCAGCATTGTTCACAACAGCAGAAAGATGGAAACAATCTAGGTGCCCATCAACAGATGAATGGATAAAGAAACTATGGTACCTACACATAATGGAATACTACCCAAAGATAAAGAATAATGGTGAGTCTGTGAAGCATCTCACAACATGGACGAATCTGGAGGACATTATGATGAGTGAAATAAGTCAACCATAGAAGGAAAAATATTGTATGAGACCACTACTATAAAAACTCCTGAAAATATTTCCACAAAAAAAGAAACAATCTTTGAAGGTTACAAGGGACTGGAAGGGTGGGGAGGGAAAAACACTAAACAGACAAGTGGTAACTTTGGTGAAGGGTAAGACAGTACACAGTACTGGGGAAGCCAGCGCAACTTGTACAAGGAAAGGTCATGGAGGTGCTACAGACACATTCAAACTCCCTGAGGGACCAAATAACTGGGCTGAGGGCTGTGGGGACCATGGTCTCGGGGAACATATAGCTCAAACGGCAAAACATAGTTTACAAAGAAAACGTTCTACATTCTACTTTGGTGAGTAGCGTATGGGGTCTTAAAAGCTTGTGAGCGGCCATCTAAGATACTCCACTCGTCTCACCCTGTCTGGAGCTTAGTAATGAAGTCACTCCTGAGGTTCATCCTTCAGCCAAAGATTAGACAGGCCCATAAAACAAAACAAGACTAAATGAGCACACCAGCCTAGGGGCAATGACAAAAAGGCAGGAGAGGACAGGAAAGTTGGTAACAGGGAAACCGAAGTCGAGAAGAGGAGAGTGTTGACATGTACTGGGGTTGGCAACCAATGTCACAAAACCATACGTATATTAATTGTTTAATGAGAAACTAGCTTGCTCTGTAAACCTTCATCTAAAGTACAACTTAAAAAAAAAGGAATGAGAGAGAAGGAGAAAAACAAAGCACTGTATGTTTGACAGAAACTACTTCACAGCTTTCCACTAGTTCTGTTCACACCCTAGTTCTACACATCAGATAAATTACTCTCTTTAAGGCCTGTACTCTCCTTATAACCTATCCAAAACTGGACTGAGTTCTTCTGTGAATACCACTATTAGGTCAGTGGAGAGTGAACTGAAAAAAAGGAAACTAAAAATAATACAGGGAAAATCTTACATTGTATTTTAATTGAGAAAGTCAGAAATAATCAGCTTTAGACCACTATTACTTCTTTTCCAGTAACTGTCATACTTGCTGGCCCCTGATATAAAATCCACTCTCCTTGATAATGTTTCAGTGGAAAGTGAGGGTGTTTGACAACACAACATATTTTAAAAGAGCCTAACAAATGTACATCACTTTCTACTTTGAAGACTAACATTAATCATATCTAAAGAACAGGTACAGACTCATAGACTATTTTTGTGTAATACTACCACTTAATATAGTAACATTTAGACAGTAACTTAAAATATGACAATATTGACAAAGAACACTCACATATTTTGATGTTAAACTTGCAGCGCTTATATTAAAAAAGGTTGCACTGGACTCAGCAGCTACTGCTTTAGCCTTTAAAAATTACAAGAGCAAATACTTCATTAGTTCAATATCTTGCTTTAAAGATAACCACATCTGATGCATTCAAGTACTAGAAAAGATTCTCCAAAAAACGTTAAGAAATAGCATTAATTCCCAATATACAGCAATTGATATGTTTCCTTCTCAGCAATGAGGAAAGGTTCTAGGAAAAGCTGGGCTTCTTTTCAGTCTCTACTGTTTTCTAAGAAAGGGTAGATAAGAACAGGTTAAAAACAAGAGGGTGCTATTCTCTTTCCAGTTAAAGAAAGATAAACAGCTAAGGGGAAAAGTTATTTTTTTCCCTGTTTATTTTTTCCTTTAGAAAAGCTATGCAGGAGAAAATTATTCACAGCCTATACTGGGAAAAAAAAAAAAATTCTTGGCAAAAGGATACTGAAAAAAAAAAAATCTGTGTCATGCTCTATATAGCATGGTAAGCTCTCTGAAGTTAAAAATGTCATTATTTAACTTAGGAAAATAATGAAAATTACACTGTTAAATTTAACCAACCTAAAGCACACTACTGAGGAAAACAAATGGCTTCCTACCAAGTTTATCTTAATAGAAAACTAGTTTAAAAACGTAAAAGTATATTATAGAAAAAGTCATAAATAATAGATTCAGAGATAAGTTATAGATTACATTTTTCATATTATTATCCCTACAATCTCAATAGAATACTCAAACTTGAAAAGAATTCTTACCAGCATAGTTTTTCCATTTCCAGGTGGACCAAAGAGTAACAATCCTCTGGCAGGAGCTCTAAGCCCTGTGAACAACTTAAAAACATATACCTTAGTTCACAACTATAATTCTGGAGACAATTTTTTCAGACTTTTTAAGTATTATCATCTAAAAAGCACCGTTTTTTTTTTTTTTCTTTTAAGTAACATCCTTCCAGAAAGAGCTGACCGTGTATGTCTTCAAAGTGGCTCATGTTTAAGAGACTTTTGAGAGTAATTTTGACTCCAGGTAGTTTCTACGTAGCACACTGACTTTAGTGTCCAAGATGCAACTTCACTAGATATCTGAGTTAGTGATGTAGCCTATAAGCAGGAGGGACATTCATATTGGCTCACTGAGTTTGGACGGACTAAGAAAGAGGGGAATAGTTCAGGATGGACTAACTACTGTTATCGTTTTCCTTTTAAATACAGTTGGAATGGCCTGAAGAAGGTGAAGCTGGAGTTTACATTGGCTCAGGCCATGCAGCAGTGCTTTATATGTGCTCTGTGGTCACGCATTTGTTTGAATTGGAATAGAATACAGTATGTTGGTAGTTTGCAGTTGTGTTACTGTTCATTTGTTCACCAAAGTTTAACCTGTATTAAATTTTGGCTAGAATACAGGAAGTTCAGTGCATTTACCAACTTCTAGTGGCACTGCTTTTTAAAATGATTTTAAAGGTAAAATTGACTTTTATTTGAAAACTGTCTTCAGGTACTGGAGGGGGGTCTTAATAATATTTGTATTAAATAAGATTCAGTGTATCTCTTTGGGGGAGAAATTTAAATTGAAAATAGTTTAAAAAAAAAAAGCTGCCCAGAGCTTTAAAGAGAACACATAATCAAAATATTAGTTTAATGATTAAAATCAGGAGAAAACAAAATGAAACAAAACAAAATTCTCAGTGATCAAAATAAAAGCAGACTGGTTAAACAAGACAGATTTTTCTCTATTTCTTTTAGAAAGTGCACTAAAATAACAGTAAATGAATAAAAAAATAAATACTCAAAGCACAAAGAATAAAGGGAAGAAAACAGAGAATACAATAAATTTTTCAAAGATGGTGAATTGATAAAGGGGTGGTAATTTATTTAGCAGAGCTGACAAAGCTAAAATTCAGTGCCTGCTTGTGAAAGGACACCTGAATACAAAAAGCAAGCTAATGTGAACCAAAAAACCCTGGAAAAGCTTGGCAGGTCTCTAGAGGCAACGAGTACCACAGAAAACAGCAGTAAGGCAGGTAGCCAAAAACAGAGGTATTGACTGCAAGTTTGTATGAGGAGCAATTGAGCCCACGTTTCTCCCTACCATTAAAAGCAGCCAGGCAAGTACTCCTCTACCACAACCAAGGGAGACAGTTGTTTTAATCTCTAGAGAAATTAAACCAGAATCTCTAGACTCAGAGGTACCAGGCATAGTAGGAATTAAGGGGAAGCACTAGATTGAAAATAAAGGGATTAAGTAAAGGTGTTTGTACTTTTAAGAGCAATCATATGAAATAGCTGATATTCAATTATTGCTTACCTTTAAAAACAATAGTTTCATATAGTTCAACATAATAGAAACTAAGTCCCCTTTTCTCACCCAGTTTCGAGAACACTGATAGTCAAGTCCATCAGTTCATGCCATACCCTAATTCTCAGTGTAGCCGAAAAAATGCCCCAATTACCATCCAACCAACCACTCAGGCTCCTTATTGTATATAATTAGGAATAAAGCTGATTTTTGCATAATGGAGACACTTTATGGGATATGTCTGACCCATTTATAGCCTTACCAAAACCCATTTTATGGGCCTATTGTGAAAAGCTGAGCTACACGGTCATACTTCCTCTCTTGGGTCCTGAGGCCAGGTTATTAAATGTTGTGTGAAGTAAGCGGCAACTAAAATTTTCACCTACGTATTCCAGTTCTTTATTGTTCACTGTGACTACCACAGAAATCCACCTAAATGCAAATTCATATGCAGTTTGACCTCATTTCCACTTTATTTTTTTTTCCTTTTTTTTAATTGCACTTTAGATAAAGGTTTACAGAACAAACAGCTTATTAAATAGTTAGTACACATATTGTTTTATGACATTGGTTAACAACCCCACGACATGTCAACACTCTCCTTTCTCGACCTTGGATTCCCTATTATCAGCTTTCCTGTCCCCTCCTGTCTTCCAGTCCTTGTTCCTGGGCTGTTGTGCCCCATTAGTCTCGTTTTGTTTCATGGGGCCGTCCAATCTTCGGGTGAAGGGTGAACCTCGGGAGTGACTTCATTACTGAGCTAAAAGGGTGTCCAGGGGCCATACTCTTGGGGCTTCTTCAGTCTCTGTCAGTCCAGTAAGTCTGGTCTTTTTTTGTGAATTAGAATTTTGTTCTACATTTTTCTCTAGCTCTGTCTGGGACCCTCTGTTGTGATCCCTGTCAGAGCAGTCAGTGGTGGTAGCTGGGCACCATCTAGTTGTACTGGACTCAGTCTGGTGGAGGCCGTGGTAGTTGTAGTCCTTTAGACTAATCTTTCCCTTGTATATCTTGTTTTCTTCATTCTCCCATGCTCTCGAAGGGGTGAGACCAGTAGAGTATCTTAGATGGCTGCTCACAGGCTTTTAAGACCCCAGACACTACTCACCAAGGTAGAATGTAGAACATTTTCTTTATAAACTATGTTATGCCAATTGAGCTAGATGTTCCCTGAGACCATGGTCCCCACATCCCTCAGCCCAGCAATTTGGTCCCTCAGAGAGGTTGGATGTGTCTATCGAGCTTCCATGACTGCCTTGTACATCACTTTCCACTTTAGATGTGTCTTCTGAAAACATGCGTAAAGCAAAGGCTGAATGTTTTTTCTAACATAGTCCAAATATTTTCTTACTAGTATTTTCTACTTTTCAACATATATTTTCTACTCTAAAAACTGTGGCTCTTAAATACTAAAACCCACACTAAAGAATTAGGTAGCAGCTATAATATTAAGGTGGCAGTTCTAATCTTAGGAATTATTTTTATTTCATTTCTTAAGTCTACCACTTAACAATAATCTTAAGTAAGTCATTTTAACTCTTAGGACCAGTTCCTTTATCAACAAATTGATTAGATGATTGCTAAGATATTTTTCAGGTCTACAATTCTAAGAATCGTCTTTCGACAAGCACTTCTGTCAATACTCAGTCTACTGCATACTGTAATACTCACATAACTCCAGTAAAAAGTTAGTCCAATATACAAAGCTACAATATGAGCCCCAAAGTGTGGCCTGAGGTGGTACATGAGATAAATTTGGTTGATATAAGGACACATGTTTTCTACTTTAACAACTCTCTAATTCTTTTATTGTGTATTAACAAAAATTTAACTAGCATATCAAACCAGTGATTACATATATATCACTGCTTAGAATGAGTAAGAAGTAAAAGTATACTTAAAAAATATTCAGTAAGTTACAGTATAGCTGATACTCAAAAGATTGTGAAGGTAGTATGTGATTAGTTTAACTGAATGTTCAAGAATAACTGACCCAGAAGTGGGCCCTCAGATTTATTTTTTTGAACATTATATGAACAGCACCAAATAAATATTCTGTGAATTGTAAAAATCCTAAACAGTGCTAAGTATGAAAAACCAAACGTTTATTGTAACTTCATTAGTGAGTATAGAAATATGAGGTAGGTTAGGTCTTTATCATCACTTACTGGCTTTATTTTTACCTGCTTTGATGACTTAATACCCTTGAAAATAATTCTTTAAAAAATTTTTTTCAAACTTACACATAAACAATTAGTTTATCTTAATTTCTCTCAAATACGATTTCTGTCTCTTAATTTAAAATCCATCTTACCTTGATATACAAATTATTTTATGTAACCCGCTTTTTCTAGAAGCTCCTGGGTGGCGCAAACAGTTAAGCACTCAACTACTAGCCAGAAGGTTGGCAGTTCGAACCCACCCAGAGGCTTATCAGGAGATCTGCTTCTGAAAGGTCACAGCCTTGAAAACCCTCTTAGCACACTTCTACTCTGCACACATGGGGTCACCATAAGTCGAAATCGACTAGAAGGCAACTAACAACAACTCACTTCTTCTATAAAATGTTAACAAAGGACTGGGAATTAGGAACTTTTATATTCATTCTCCTCTCCTATACTAACTGGCTAACATCAATTGCCAATGTTTTGTCTTTTTTTTTTAATTAATTATACTGTTATTTTATATGAATTAAACATTCTAGCATAGGTCAAATATTTCCTTACTAATACTCTGGATTCAGTAAAGAGTGATGTTATAGGAAAATGGTAATACAAAGTCCTTACCTCAGGCCTCAGAGAAGGAAGAATAACAATTTCTTGTAATGCTTGTTTTGCCAACTCTTGCCCAGCTATATCATCAAATTTAACAGCTGTTCCACTAGGAAACAGAACCTCAGTTAGCTCCACAAGAGAAATGTTTCATTTATTACAATATGAAGTCAATTAATTTTAAGCCCTATAAGGTATGGAAGCCGGTGGCGCAGTGGTTAAGAGCTCGGCTGCTAACCAAAAGATCAGCAGTTTGAATCCACCAGCTGCTCCTTGGAAACTTTATGAAGCAGTTCTACTCTGTCCTATAGAGTCACTATAAGTCAGAATCGACTCGATAGCAATAGTTTTGTTTTTTTTTTTAAATAAACTGTAGCCATTTTTATGTTAACTAATTTAATTGTGAAACTGTAGTTAAACACGTAAAGCATTTACATTAATTGAAAGCGATCATAAAAATTATGTAACTCACACACAGTATTTAGTATCTATTTCACTCTTGAAATATTTTATAAATAAATTAAAAAATAAAAACAGTGAAATAAAACACTCCGGATGGCAGAACTTACTTGTCTACAATTTCATTCATTATAAGGTTAGCAAGGTTGCTATCCACATTCCTAAAATTCTTCAAGTCTTTCTTTTTCTGACCAGCAGTTGGAGGAGTAGAAGAAGGTTTACTTGTTCTGTTTGTTTTTGGAGTACCCTTAAAAACATAAGATTTTATTGTTAACACAGCTAATACTTATACTTTTCTCAAGGAAATTATCCTTAAAATTCACAGAATTTAAGTTTTAAAAATAGGTAAAATGTTACTGAATTCAAAATACACAATTTTACCTCAAGTAAAATTGTATTCACTATAGAGTTATATTTAGCATTAGGTGGTTTTATTAAGGATTTTATCCAGAGAGATTTAATTACTATAAAAAACATTCTAAGATAAGGCAATCATATCATTTTGATCCTTAAAAGAACTGTAACAAAACTCTAGGAATGTTTAATGTTATAAAATATTTAAATAGATTTAAGTGATAAAAATAACAAATTCAAAATGAAATGTATAACATTATATTAAACAGACCCTGGGTAAGCAAACTTAAGATAAAAAAGCCTCATTAGTTTCTAAATGAAGTCAAAATAAGATTGGTTTTTAATAGCAAGTTATCCCTGTGCATTTAAAAAAAAAATTTAAATTTTCAGAAATTTATCTGTTCTCTAAAGTAATGTAATATACCTGCAATCAACTTAAGCAGAATACCTTATGAATTGCAGTGGCAGGACCAGGCCCTTGTCTCACTCCAGAAACCGTGGCTAACCCGCTGCAACTAGGTGCTCTGTGGTGGCCTGAAAGACTTGTGGATCCAGTTTTTGTAACAGTTTTTGAGCGAGGCAGTGAATTACTAGGGTGTGTTAAGGGATCTTTTCTTTTTGGAACAGCTCCACTTTCTATCAAGGAAAAAGGAAAATCATCATTGACAGAAAATTGGGCAAAACATTATCTATGTCACTGAATTGTACACGTAGAAACTGTTAAATTGATGTATGTTCTGCTGTGTATACTGTCAACAATTTAAAAAAAGCTTAAAAACATAATAATAAAGACCAGTACAAATTTTCAAGAAAGTCTAATAAAACTGAAACTAAGCTAATAATATATTTTTTAGTACGGAAATATTTCAAAATGAGATTTCAATCAGAATATATACCAATCAGAGTGTTCACAGGAATAGGATTACAATTATCCAGATTTTCCCTTTTTCAAAGATTATTCTAACTTTCCTACAAGGAACTTGCATTTTAATAAAAAACATCATTCGTAGGGATAGGAAGAGAATATAAAATTTTATCAAGCAAATAAAGCTGCTAAATACTTGAGAAAGAAAATGTAATAAAGGTACTGGGAATATCCATGCACTAACGTGGTTCCAAACTTCTAAGACTATAAAATACTATGAAAATTAACAGCCTTTACTCAACAAAACAGTTTTTTGAATTAACTTTCAACTGAAAGAGTATCAACATGTGTTTAAATACAGAACATTTTATGTGATGTATGTATGCAAACAAATATTTACAGAACAACTCTAACTAAATTTAAAAGGTTATGTGACCTACAATCTTGTACATAAACTAAAGACTGGTTTTAAATGTTTATATATTAGTATTCTTAAATAATACTTCTACATAATATATAACAAGTATCAGTTTTTATTAATGACAATGCTCACCGTGAAGACAAATGTTTAATCAGTTAGCAAAAATGACGGTAGACAAAAGAAAAGACAAAAGCCTCATTTTGGCTTTTGTCATCAAATCCCTTAATATAGCATAAGGAAACATCTAAGGAGTCTGAACTGGTGTAGGAAATCAGCTTATTTAGAGAACTAAACAGTTTATTTTAGATAAATTGTTATGAAATCAGAAACTGTGAATAAAATCCAATTAAAAAAAAAAAAAAACCACATTCAGGATACCCTAAAATGAGAATGAGTCATGTGCCACATAATGTCTGCTCAGGCAACATCCAACCACATAAACATCCATGGACCTACAGGTGGTAAAAGAATTCAGAATTACTGTGAAGTGCATCATGGCTCCCAAACGCAGCAAAACCACTGCTAATGATAGCAGCAGCAGCAAGAGGCAAAGGAGAAGTATTCATCTGGAAGTGAAACAAAAGGTTATTAAACAACATGAAGGGGGAAAATCAGTGAATGCTACTGCTCACGATTTAGGCATGTCACTCTCGACAATCACAGCAATCCTCAAAAACAAAACATTCTCCAAGCTGTTAAAGGATCAGCTCCACTGAAAGCTACCAGGCTAACGAAAACGCAAGAGGAATGTACATCAGATATGACATGGATTGAGGATCAAACACAAAAGTGAATCACTCTCGGCACACTGATGATCACTGCTAAGGCACTGCTAAGTGAAACCCTCTTAGCACACTGATGATCACTGCTTGTTCAAGAAACTTAAAGAAGAAAACCAAATTACAGTATCAAGTTTAGTGCTAGCTCTAGGTGGTTCAACGCTGTGCTTCAAATGTTTTTCACTGCATAATATGAAAGTCAGTGGTGATATAATATGGTTTTCACACAACACCCAAAGCACATAATGTCTTATTTCACAGATCATACTGTGGACGTTAAGCAATGCATGACTAGACTGAGTATCAAGGCTTAATTTTTACTGGCAGTATGGGACTAAAATCACGGACTCTAAGACAAGTGGAAGAATACACAGCACTGCGAAAAACTCAGTTTTGACCATATACCCAAATACTGGATCAACTTTGAGATATTCATTTAGATTATAATAATATAATTTACAACAATCATGAAGATTATCATAGACTCATTCTAGACTTTCTTAGATTGTTCCTATAGGCCATAAGTAATTAGGTCTCTTCCAGAAGCATTTCAGTCTTTATAGAAGTTAAAAACCTCCCTCTCTTCCCAGTAGTCTAAGGGTAAAAAATTCATTTCATTAAACCAACAAATATATCAAAAGTCCAATACGTACTGAGTCCTATGGTGTAGAAAAAACAAAAAAGGGAAATATATTTTTAGACAAATAATGTGTGCCTTCTACGTTTATTTGCCAACCACATCCTCTTCCTGCGAGGTATTTTCCCAAGCACTGCTATGCCAGTATTTTTTTTATGTTGCTGTATTTAAAAAAAAAAAAAAATTAGGATAGTGTGTTTACGAAAATACCTTGCCGGGGGAAGGCACAAGAAGCAAACAAATGTAAAGGCATGTGTTATTTGTGTAAAAATATGGCACCCCCTATCCTCTAAAATGCATTCAATCTATAGAAAATAAATAGACAATGAATACAAATACATAATCAGTAAACGTATACCCAAGCACTAAGAAAAATAATTTCGGTGCTCGTGCTCTGATATTATCTAAGAAATTAACGTAACAATGACGTACATAACCCACTTTCACTGGTCCCTCTTTGGAGCACCGTCCTGATATAGGATGATGCTGCCCAATTCAAACATTAGCTTCAAAAACAAAAAAAAAAAAACCTGTTGCCACTGAGTCGATTCCAACTCATAGCGACCCTACAGATCAGAGCAGAACTGCCCCACAGGGTTTCCAACGAGCACCTGGTGGATATGAACTGCCAACTCTTTGATTAGCAGCCGAACTTTTAACCACTACGCCACCAGGGTTTCCGAATAGTATCTATTCACAATAAATATAGTCTGTTAATCTTCGGTGTTTCTCTAAGCATTTAGGTTTTTGACAATTCCTGGCATAAGAAGTGGGATCCATAGTGGCTGACCGACATCCCCCGGAGCTCTTGCTGGACACAGGAGTGGCATCTGCAAGAGCTGTTCCGGCCTACTGTCTCCACGGAGCATGTGGATGCTGTCTTAAGTAAGCCCTCATGGATTCTAGAGCTCTGCTCCTTTTGAGCTTGAATCCAGTATTTATTGTGAGTTTGGTAAATTGGTTGAAGTGCTTAGAACTGTCTCAAAATGAGGTAGGCCAAATCTAATAAAGTGGTGGATTTTCCTAGTGGAACTCTAGCTAGCTACCTGGCCAAGAACTATGGGTCTAGATCTTGTTTGTATTTGGATTTTTGTTTGAGCTTCCTAATGACAGCTTGTCAAATCAGTAGCCACTTTGGGGTACTTTCCAATTAGAGAGACTAGTATATTTAAGGTCTAAATTGGAAAACAATGGTGTCAAAACCAAATAAGACAATGGGATGTTTATTTTGATTGATAATCTGCAAGGATGTTTATTTTGACTGGTATTCTGCAGCTTCAACACACGTTCAGTATTTTAAAATATGCTTTCTGAAAGACATTGTTTCAAAAAAATACTCATTGTAACTTGTAAGAGTCTGGGTCTCTAGCCAGCAGAATGAACCAGGTTCAGAAACAATGAAACTAGGTATCATATGGTTGTTACAAAAAAATCCCAGAGTTTTTTAAGCTGCAAAAATGTGTGGGCACAAGCTGGAGCACTTTTAAAGGCCTCTAGGACACTTGCCACCAACAGAAAGACATCTGTGTAAAGATAAGCTGAGACATGAGATGGGCCACAGCACTAGACTATCCACCAATCACAAGAAAACTCTCACACAACGGAGGCACACTGTAAAACAAAACACTGACCAAACCCCACAGCTGACTCCCTGCTAGGAATTTTATTTTACTCTGAGAAACCAAAGTTTCAACCTAAGGGAATAGGATCCTTGCCACCTAAGAGAAGTGAGCCTGGAGCTCCCCACCAGTGGGATACTGGTTTGGGGTTCATGTTCAAAAATACTATAAGTTGGATATACTAGGAGGAATTTGGAATTTCAGTGAACACTTTGGGAAAATAAATTCCCATCTGCTCTTTTTCCTTAAACTTTGGGAAAATGAGTTCCCACTTGCACTGTCTTTTCTTTCCTCTTTGAGGAACTTCAGTTTGGTGCTCAGGTTTTGTCAAAGGGTCTGAGATCCCTCTATCTGGTAAGTTAGTAAGTTTTATCTAGCACTTGTTTTTCTGTTGAATTGAGTCGATCTTACCGAAGAATTTCTGTAGACAGTTTTAAGAAACTCTGTTCCCCATTTGCGTTGTCTTAAGAATATGACGCTGGCCTCACAGATCAGTGAGTTTATGTAGTCTTTCTGTCTCGCTTTATTCTGAGAGCTTGACTGTAATCTAGAAAGAGTCTTGTGTCTGTGTTTCTGTCTTGCCTTATTAGGCCACGGCTGGCAGATGCTGGTTTTTCACAAGGCTGTCTTAAAAAGGAGTGTTATGGATTGAACTGTGTCCCCCAAAATGTGTAACAACTTGGCTAGGTCACGATTCCCAGTATTGTGTGGTTGTCCTCCATTTTGTGATCTAATGTAATTACCTATGTGTTGTAAATCCTAACCTCTATGATGTTAATGAGCTAAGATTAGAGGCAGTTATGTTAATGAGGCAGGACACAAGCTACAAGATTAGGTTGTATCTTAAGTCACTCTCTTTTGAGATGTAAGAGTGAAGCAAGCAGAGAGGAGAAGGACCTCATTGCCACCAAGCAAGAAGAGCCAGGAATGGAACATGTCCATTTAACTCAGGTCCCTGTGCTGATAAGCTCCTAGACCCAGGGGAAGATTACTGATAAGGACTTACCCCTAGAGCCAACAGAGAGAGAAAGCCTTCCCCTAGAGCTGGTGCCCTGAATTCAGACTTCTAGCCCCCTAAAGTGTGAGAGAATTTCTGTTTGTTAAAGCCATCCACTTCTATTATTTCTGTTATAGCAGTACTAGATTACTAAGGACAAATTATTCTAAATTGCTTCTCTAAAGGATTCTTAAAAGCATGCAAAAGATACGGTTATGAAAATGGCATATTTTCCTACTTCCGGATGGTATTATTAGATTATAATATTCTTTCAAAGAACTTTATTCTGATTGGTTTAGTGATAAATAAGCACTTATATAAGTTTAATAGCCCAAATATCTACAGGAATAAATGAAAATAAATTCATTCTGACGAATGTTTTTAGGTTTTATGTCAACTTTAAAAGAAAAATCTTCAAAGCAAAACCTTTCTAAGTAACTTTAGATATTATATGAACTGTATTTTATTAAAGGAAAAGGGAGTAATTTTTTTTATTAGTTCCAGAACGAGAATAGGGAGGGATAGGACAAACCTAAATACAAAAAAAAGGCTAGCTAAAAATTGATGCATTCCTTTACAAAATTGCTAAAGAGCTTTGGTATTTACTGGGTTGCTCTTAGTAACGGGGGATAAAAGGTTATGATAAAGAAGGCAAAACTGCTTACCAAGACACAAATAAAGAATAAAAGATAAAGAATTTGGTTACCTTTTGTCTTTCAAAGTACCCAAGCCAACTTAGGAGCCCTGGTGGCATAGTGGTTAAGTGCTCAGCTGCTAACCAAATGGTTGGCAGTCCAAAAACACCAGCTGCTCCTTGGAAACCCTATAGCGCAGTTCTACTCTGTCGTACAGGGTGGTTATGAGTCGCAATCAACTCAATGGCAATGGGTTTGGTTCTGGGTATTAGGCCAACTTAAACATATGTAAATGGACTGAGACTGACCATGAGCCTAAGGGAGGGAAGTCAGGGCAGAATCAGTTCCAGGGGAGCTTCTGAATAAAGGACCCCCCCCCTCCAACCACGTGAATACCTTTCAAAACAAAACAAAATAAATAATATAGACACTAATGAGGTTTAAAATAAGAAAAATGCTCTTACTATACATACAGTAACCGGGTTACAAAACGTCCAACTTATGGACAACTCGTACTTAAGAATGGACTGCCATAAAACCTATGATACCAAAAATTTGAGTTAAATACAATCGTTGGTAATAACTAATCCACACACTACTTTGTGATGCTCATGAAAACACTGTGTGGTTTGGTAGTGTTACCTTAAGCGTTTTATACACATAGAAAAGTAAAACCTATACTATATACTACAAAAACATTTGACTAACTGATGCTAAATAAGAACCGTATGTACCTGCTCCAACTTACCTACAAATTTGACTTAAAGCAGACTTAGGAACAGATTTCACCTTGTAACCTGGGAACTGCGTGTAGTTTCAGAAATCAGGTGGATCACCATTATAAAAGAATCATAAACACGTTTTCTCTCTTGTAGAGGAATTTTAAGAAGCCAAAAGATAAGAGATCACAACGAGACGCACCTGAAATTGCCTGGGTAACTATTTCTGCCCCAGCCCGAGATTTAAGTTTAGGTGAAATAGAGCCATTTTTAATTCCAAAAACCAGTTGAGAAAATCTAAGGTTAGTCTGAGAAAAATATAGGAAATGGCAAAGGTTTGAATGAAAATACAGACTATTTCAACAAACTTTATTTCAATAGTAATTATGTTTTCTGGTAAACAGACTTAAAATAATTTCCTAGATTTTAAGGTAACTCACTATTAAACTGAGTTAACTGATATTCATTATAATTTAACTTTACAAACTTTCGCTTTATGTCACATAGAAAGGATGTATTTGGATCTGCTAAGGAGTGTGTTCATTTTTGTCACTTAAAGAGTTGTACTATATGAGATATGCAACAAAGTTTAAAAGGTTTACTAAAAGGGAATTTATTTGATATGGTCAAAGTTTTCATCTGTCATGGCTAAAGTTTGACGGACTAATATATGAAATTTTTAAAGAGCTTTAGTGTCATAAAGCATACAAAGCAAAAAAAAAAGTGGTTTTCTCACTATTAACAAAATTTCTTTACCAAAGAGTTGTGTAATTGGCCTTGAAGGTAAGCGTTCAGTATCTCATTAGAATAAATTCCTGGATTCATGCTGAGCCACAAATACTATTTCTTGGTGACCTATGATAAACTTTGAAACTTTGTGGAGAGCCACAAAGGATTTGTTACTGCTTTAAAAGAGAAAAACGCTAAAAAAAAATCTTGATATATTCTTGGTATATCCTGACTACATGGTATTGTATCTCAAGATCTGAAGTTCCTTGAAAATAAGGTAATCATTATGCTTAGACTTATTTTTGGCTAAAGTTTTTTTTTTTAAATTAACCTTATTTGGCTTTGCATTACTTTTTTAATTAATTCCCATCAGCGCTTTCACTTTTAAGAATTATTATAAGTTAATCATGGCCATTTTAAGTTTTGTTGTCTTCAGATAAGATTTTACTTTGCTGACCTGCTGAAAATGCTTAACCAAAATATTTCAACAGAAGATGGACTATATCAGATTTATGAAAAGGCCTGGGATATTCTGAATGTGGACACTATTGGACTGAATCAAGATTTCCAGAACTCTTCTGAAGAAGCTGACAGGTTTACACACTGTCGTTGATCCAGAATTGTACTGAACAGAAATTAACTACACAGGACTACTAAGTGGACTAAAAGATTACTGTGGGCTTCATATGAGAATACCGCTGATGTCTTAATGTTGTATTTTCTGGACATAAGAAACCATTTCCCTCCTTTCTCCTAAATTATCTAATAGGTTTACTTTTTTTCCTGCAGATTTGGACTGGTTCTTGCTATGCTATCCCTATTGATTATATAATCAATTAACCAAAAGGAAAAATAAGAAATATGTGAACAAACGGTTAAGATCAGAAAAGAAACTTTTAAAAGATTTTAAAAAGAATTAGATGAGGAAAACCCTTACCCTAGGATATTTTATATCAGTTACGGAAATAGCTAATTCTCACAATAAAGGAAATAAACAGACTGTAAATGGGTTTAGAATTGTAACCCTCAAATCAGGAGTTTCTGTTGATAAACTTAACAAAGTTGTAGGGACCATAACCAAAGAAGCATCTAAACTTCAAGATGTGACTTTACAAAACAGAATAGCATTAGATTTCCTATTAGTCTTCCAAGGAGGAGTTTGTCCCTTAGTAGATGTTTATATTAATAATACACAATCTGAGGTTTTGCAGACTGTAGCTGCTGCTGAGGCACATGAAAAGCAGCTACTGATGTCACTTATGTATTAACATACAGCTCATGGGATTTGTTTCCTTGGTTCAAAGACCTTAAGGCCATGGTTTTGTGGGTCATTTCAATCAATCAGTCCAATATTGTCCTACCTCCTAGTACACTGTGTAGCATCTGGGGTCTTAAAGGCATGCAAGTGGCCTTCCAAGATGCAACTGGTCTCTGTTCATCTGGAGCAACAGACGGAAGAACAATCACGAAGAGGAAGAACTAGACTTCGTGTCTCAGTACCTCCTTTGACATGAGGTCAGAAGAACCAGATGGAGTTCAGCTACCATTATTAAAAATTTGTGAACAAAGATTCAATAGCAGAATCACGATCAAAAGGAGGGAATGACAAAATCATTTTGATTCTCCTGGAATTCAGATTTCTGGGTTCATGTAATTGGGGTGACTCACTCAGGCCATCTATCTTTAGGTGTCTTTTTGAATCTTGAAGGAACTGGTTTCCTGGAATCAACTTCAGGTCAAAAAACAGCTTATTAAGCAGCTTAGCAGAGACCTTTTGGCCTTAGATACTGGGTTCTTTGGCAAAATTATCTATGGGCAGCCACCTTCAAGAAGTAGGAATTCCAGGGTCTGAGCAGAGGCTGTGTTTTAGGATTTATGGCATGTCCTTGGTGATTCTGTTTCTGTAACTGACACCCTGAAACCCCACTCATGCTTTGATGTTATCGCCTGATAAATTAACATAACAATGATCTATATAACCTGCTCTCACTGTCCTTGCTTCAGAGCACCTTCTCAATTACCAATTCAAATCATATCTACTCACAATAAATATATCATGTTACACTAATCTTTGGAGATTATCTAAGCATTCAGGTTTTGGATAGTGGGAAGAGTTATAATTAATTTAATTTCTCCAGTATATCAAGGACTATTAAGCTTTCCTATTTCTTGTGTCATATTTAGTAATTTGTGTTTTTCAAGGAATTTGCCCTTTTCACTTAAGTTGTCAAATTTATTGACATAAAGTTGACCATAATACATTCCCCTATTATCATTTTAATGTCAGTGAGATCTGTAGTTATAGTCCTTTCATTACAATGTTGGCAACTTTTTCTCTCTATTGTCCTTTTCTTGATTAAACTAGCTAGAGGTTTATCAATCTTATTGATGTTTTTAAGAATGAGCTTTAGGTTTCACTGATTTTTCTCTACTGTTTATCTGTTTTTCATTTATTGTTTTTTACTATTTTATTACTTTGGGTTTATTTTGCTCTCTTTTTCTAGATTCTTAAGACAGGAGCTCAGACTATGGATTTCAGACCTGCTTTTCATTAAATGTTTCTATTAGAAATTTCCCTCTAAGCACTCCTTCACCTGCATCCCAAAAATTTTGATATGTTGTGTTTTCGTGATAATTCTGCTAAAGATACTTTCTAATTTCCTCTGTGATTTCACTTTGACCCATGGGTTGTATAGAAGTCACCTGTTTAACTTCAAGTTATTTAGCACTTTCTAGCTAATTTACTGTTGTCAATTTTTACTATCGTTCTTTTTGGTCATAGAAGATACACGACAAAACTTTGATCTTTTGTAATTTATTGAGACTTGCTTTACGACTCAGCATGACCTGTCTTAGAGAGCTTTCCATGTGCACTTGAAAAGAATAAAAGGTGTCAGGTGTTAATATTTTATGTCAATTAGGTTACAGTGGCTGGCAGTATCATTCAAATATTTTATATTCACACTGATTTTTGTCTAGTTATCAATTATTGGTGTCCAGTTATGATTTTGTATCTATTTTTCTCCCTTCATGTCTGTCAAATTTGCTTCATATACTTTGAAGCTCTACTATTATACACATACACATTTATAACTATTTTATCTTCTTGAAGTATTGATTCTTTCAGTGTTATGAAGTGTCTCTCTCTTAGGAATACTATTTAGTCTATTTTGTTGGATTTCAATACAGCCACTTAAGCTTTCTTATGCTGTTTGCGCATTATATATATATTTTTTAAATTTCTGATCTACTTGTATAAATCTATTTACATGTAAAGTACACCTGCTGTAAGTAGCCTATAGTAGGGTCTTGTCTTTAAGTTGGTTTGCCAAATTTGCTTTTTGATTGGAGATGTTTAGTCTATTTAAATTTTACAGAATGATTGATATGGGTTTATTTATGCTACTCTATTATTTATTTTCTTTTTCTCAACTTTTTTTATGTTTCTCCTTTCTTGCCCTCTTTTCTGTTAATCAAATAATTTTTAGTATTCCTAGCTATGTCTTTGCATTACTTTTTTTAGTGGTTGGTCTAAATATATATCTTTAGCTTATCCCAATCTTCTTAGAATATTACTTATGGTAAATATAAAAACCTTATTAGAATATATTTCTATATACCCCCTATCATAAGTGGTCTTTTATCATATACTACATCAACATATTACAAACCCATCAAGCACTATTATAATTTCTGCTTTAAACCATGGTATGGCTTTTACTGAAATTAAAAAAATAAGAAAAATATACAGAATATATATATATACACATATTTACCATTTCCAGTGCTTTTTATATCTTCTTGTAGATCCAACTTCCAATCTGGCATCATTTCAACCTGAAGAATTTCATTTAGTATTTATTGTAGTGCGAGTTTACTAGTCACAGTTTTCTGTCTTTTTACTAATCTGAAATGCTTTCTTTTACATTTTTGAAGAATAGTTTTGCCAAATACAGACTTCTTGGCTCACTTGCTTTTTCCTTCAAGCACTTTGAAAACATACTTGCAACGTCTTCTGGCTTCCATAGCTTCTGATGACAAGTGAGCTATTAATCTTGTATTAACAGCTGCTGACCTGTTTATATTGTGCCATTTTTCTCTAGCTGCTGCGAAGATGTTCTCTTTATATGCCTTTCAATCTTTAACTATGATGTGTCTATGAGTGGGTTTCTTTGTATTTTCCTGCTTGGACGTTACTGAGCTACTCGTATCTGTAATTTCACGTCTTCCACTAGATTTGGTAAGTGTTAGGCCATAATTCCTTCTAATATTTTCTTTGCTTCCTACTCTCTCCTATTATTGGATTCCAATTACAAGAATGTTAGAGTATTATTTGACACTGTCATATACAGAGCTCTGAGGCTCTATTAATTTTTTAAAATCATTTTTTACTGTGTTCTTTTAATTTAGTTACTTCTATTGATCTAGGTTCAAGGTCATTCAATCTTTTCCCATCTCCAATCTGCTGTTTAGTCTATCAGTAAATTTCTTTTTAAGCAACTGCAGTTTTCAAATCTAAATTTCCATTATTTTTACTGTTTAGCTCATATTATCGGTTAAGATCTTCTATTTGTTCATTAACTGATACAATATGTTAATTCTTTGAATATGTTTATAATAGCTGCTTTGAAGTTTTCTGCTATATCTAACATCTCAGAGTTGGTTTCTACGACCACCTTCTTCTTGCATGTGGGTCACACTTTCCCATTTGCTTTGCATGTGTAGTAATTTTGCATTGAAAATTGCACATTGTAGATACACTTCATAGTAATAAGTGGAGTTTGGCATGACTTGCTCCTAAGAGAGGTGAAGTTTAACAATTCCAAGTGAAACATTCCCGAAATTTCTAAACGTGTGTGACACCAATGAACTAGGCCTGAGTGAGGCAGCTCATTCACTAGAGCTCAATGAGTAGTAAATACCAACACCCTATAAACCAGCTGTGAACTCAATGTTGCGCTCCAACCAGGAAACAGATTTAAAGGACCGATTGATTACTGTGGATTTGAAATAACACAAAATTTGGATTATTTTTTAGAAAAAAAATCTTATGAGCTCCAGGAAGAGAAAAGTTTGGTTTTGTTTTTGTTTGTTTTGGATCACCCAGCATGTGGAAAAGAATCAAGATAACAACGGAAAGGAATACAAGTTCTTTAGGGCTGCAGAATTTTTACAGTTTATCCTTACAGGATTATTACAATCTCAAATTTGCTATCTGAGAGACTTAACTATTTAAGTATTAACTTGTACATTCTTACTTTTCTGTTTTTTCAAAATATTCCTTACAAGGGAGGCAAAGCCAACATGGTGCTAAAAACAGGAGCACCACGCCATTCCTTTACAGCAAAGACCTGAAAAACTAAAACAGAGACAAACACCAATCCTGGAACCCTAAGCATCAAACGAAGGGATACAGAACTCAACCAACCACCGAATGGAGTAAGAAACTGACAGAGAACAGAGAACGAAGAGAGCTATGGAGTGGAGGTCCCCTATCAGTTTACACTGCACGGATTCACCATCTTGGACCCCTCAGCCACGCCAAAAATGGCAAAGAATACAGGAACGCAGTTTCACGGAGCTCCCAGCAGGAGATAGAGCACCCAGTAACCAGCAATACACACTTTCACACCCCTCACCCTTCTTCCCCCTGCTCAGCCTCTGCGGCTTTCCAACTGGCTGCAACTGCTTGGCTGGCGAGATGCCAGTTCCTTGCTGCTTGGATTTACCCCAGCCACACCAGCCAGCTCCTTCACTACCATTTTTTTGTTGCTATTGTTACTTTTCTCATTTCCTTCCTTTCCTTTCTCTTGAACACTTGGCTCCGTGTGCCACCTCCACTCCTTCTTGACAGGCTGTGCAGCACTGCTTGGCTGGGAAGCCACTTCCCTAGTCTGCACCACCACACCAGTGGGCTCCCTGGGTTATTTTTTTCTTTTGTGTTTTTCTTCATTTCTTGGTTCCTTGTCTCTACCTTCCTTCTTTTCCCTTCTCCAAAAAACATGGCACTGTGTGCCATCTCCACTCCTAGATGGACTGTGCAGGACCACTCAGCTGGAGAGCCCCTTCCTTGGTCCACACCAACAAGCCAGAGTGCTCCCTCGTGGCTTTTCCCTTCTTTTTTCTTTGCTCGGTATCTTGTCTTTCTCTACCGTCTTCCTTTCTTTTCTCCTGAACATCTGGCGCTGTTTATCATCTCTGCTCCTTCTAGACGGGATGTGAAGTGCTGCTCAGCTAGGGAGCCCCATACCCAGTCCATGCTGCCAAGCCAGTGAGCTCCCTTGGGGCTTTTTCCTTCTCCCTCTTTTTTCTCGATTTCTTGTCTCTCTCTACCATCCTTCCTTTCTTTTCTCCTGAACATATGGTACTGTGTGCCTTCTCTGCTCCTTCCAGATAGGCTGTGCAGCGCTGCTCGGTTAGGGAGCCCCTTCCCTGGTCCATGCCAGTGGGCTCCCTCGGAGCATTTTTTTCTCTTTTCTTTTCTTGGTTTCTTGTCTCTCTCTACCTTCCTTCTTTACCCTTCCCCTGAACAAGTGGTGCCATGTACCATCTCTGCTCCTTCTTGACATGCAGTGTCCCTCGGCTGGGGACCTGCTTCCAGTGTTCCCTTGGGGCATTTTTTTTTTTTTCTTTCTTCTTGGTATCTTGTCTCTACTTTCCTTCCTCCCAACCACCTAATATCTTTTTTTTTTTCTTTTGGTTTTTTGTCTCTCTCTACCTTCCTTTCCTTTCTCCTGGCCACATGGCCGCATGTGCCTTTTCTTTTTTTTAATCCAGTTTCTCCTCTCTGTCTCCCTTCCTTCCTTTCTCTCACCAACCTAGCTTACTGGGCTGAGGGCTGTGGGGACCATGATTGCATCTAGCTCAATTGGCATAACGTAGTTTATAAACAAAATGTTCTACATTCTACTTTGGTGAGCAGCGTCTGGGGTCTTAAAAGTTTGCGAGTGACCATCTAAGATACTCCACTGGTCGCACTCTATCTGGAGCAAGGGAGAATGAAGAAAACCAAAGATATAAGGGAAAGGTTAGTCCAAAGGACTAATGACAACAACTACCATGGCCTCCACCAGAATGAGTCAAACACAACTAGATGGTGCTTGGCTACCACCTCCGACTGCTCTGATTGGGATCACAATAGAGTCCCAGACAGAGCTGAAGGAAAATGTAGAACAAAATTCTAACTCACAAAAAAAAGACCAAACATACTATTACCAGTCTGACAAAGACTAGAGAAACCCCGAGAGTATGGTCTCTGGATACCCTTTTAGTTCAGTAATGAAGTCACTCCTGAGGTTCACCCTTTAACCAAGGATTAGACAGGTCCATACAATAAAACGAAACTAAACGGGCACACCGGTCCAGGGGCAAGGGTGAGAAGGCAGGAGGGGAAAGGAAAGCCGATGATGAGGAACTCAAGGTCGAGAGGGGGAAAGTATTGACATGTCATGGGGGTGGTAACTAATGTCACAAAACAGTACGGATACTAATTGTTTAATGACAAGGTGGTTTGTTCTGTAAAGCTTCATCTAAAGTACAATAAAAAGAAAAAAATTACCAGGAAAAAAAACTATTCCTTAGGAAAATGTCAGCCTTTCACAGCCATGGTAAGAGAAGCAGGCAAATACTTACATTTATGCTTGAACTGGCATTTAAAATCAAGCATATGAAGAGAGAGGAAAAGGAATTTACTCACTGAGATGAAGGTTTGTTCTGGACGACTAAATCAAAGTGAGAACTACTCAAGGGAGATTTTTCAGATCAAGGAACATGCTTGTCTCCTCAGAGTACTGGTTTGACAAGGATAGGCAATTTAAATATTGGCTATGTAACATGGGGGGAGACAAAGGCATGAAGTCGCTGGCTTACATGCTTTCGAGAGTATGCGAACATTAAATGAGGAGGACAAGGAAGGATCCCCACTGAATAGATTCCTCTCTTTCTGATGGGTCTGGGGAAGACAGGGTGGGGGAAAGATGCCGATAAGATTATATGATTCAGTTGTGAGTGCTGACTGTAAACAGGATTAATTGTTATTATAAAAACTGTAACTGTAGAAGCTGTTAAGTGTGGAAGCATGGACTAAGAACTGGAGTACAGTGGCTGAACCTAAAATCTCTTAAAACTTTTGCTATGCTGGACTTACGGCAACATGGCACTCTAGGCAAAAGCACCACGCCGTCCCTCCACAGCAAAGATCTGAAAAACTAAGCCAGAGAAAACAATCCTGAAATCCTAAACATCAAAAGAAGAGATAAAGAACTCAGCCAAGCACCAAATAAGAAACTGACAAAAAACAGAGAGCCAGGAAACATACATGGAGAGATCCCCTATCAGCTAAAGCAGCATGGATCCGCCATCTTGGACTCCTATCAGAGACCAGCAAATAGGGAATATGAGAAAGCTGCTTCACGGAGCTTCCAGCAGGAGACAGAATAAATGGTAACTGGTGATATATGCTTTCCCACCCTTCTTCACCCCTGCTTGGGCTCCTCTGCTTCCGGCGGCCACAATCTCTTCGCCGGGAAGTACTGGCTGCTTGGATTCCAACCGCCTGCACGGACCAACTTCCTGAGTGCCATTTACTGGCTGCTGGGTTTGCTTTTTTCTGCTTTTTTTGATTTCTTCCTTACTTCTCACCACCTCCCCCTCCGTTTACTCAAATACCTGGCTCTGTGCGCCATCTTTGCTTCTTCCTGAGAGGCTGTGGAGCGCCGTTCGAGTGTGGAACTGCTTCACGGTCTGTGCTGCCATGCTGGTGGGATCCCGGGGCTTTTTTGTTTGTTTTCTTTTTCTTTTCTCGAGTTGGGAGCCCATTCTGGCCGGGCAGTGCTGTGCGGCTTGGGACCTACCCCCTCAGCTTGCACAGACGCGCAGAGGGATCCCTGAGGGCATTTGTTTTTTCGTGGTTTTTTATTTTTCCTGTTTTCTTGGGGGTTTCTCTTATCCCTTTTTTTAAAATTTGTTTTGTTTTCTTTTCCCTTTTTTGCCTTTTTGTCTTTCTTCATTACTCAGTTCTTGTCTCTCTATACCTTCCTTCTCCTCCTGTTGCCTGAATATCTTGTGCTGAACACCTCTATGCCTCCTAGCAACGCTATACTTCAACACCTGGGAACAACTTCCCCAGACCGTCTAGCTGCACCAGTGGGATCCCTGGGAGCTTTGCTGTTCTTTTTATTTTTTTGTAATTTTGATTAATTCTTTTGTTTTTTTTTTCCTCTTCCTTTGTTTTTCTCCATTTCATAGTCTCTCATCTCTCCACTCCAATGGCAAGCTCCCCTAGCTCTCTTTTTTGTTTATATGTTTTTGGCTCCAGTTCCTCTCTCTTCTCTCCCATACCCATCTTACCTCCACACATCACAATCTCCCTCCTCCATCCTGCCTACCTCCACCGTGCGCTTCACATCACACCACCAAGCAGCACAGGCACGGCCTACTGGAATCTGCCCTCCACTGATTACTGACCTGCCCTGATGGCTGTAGTAACTGCCACAAACAACCCATCCCAGCAGCTCCTCTTCGGCTAGACCTACCCTGCTGTACCTTATCTGAGCAACTGACCTTGCCGATTGGAGAAGGAGGCGAAAAGCATCATGCTCACAGATTAGCAAACAACAAAGAACACGCAGCCCGCCTGCTAAGACATAACCAAATAAAAAAAAAAGGACGAAACAAATCTACAATCAATAAATGAGACAAATAACTACTGAATGCCCTGAAGACAGCAAATGATATCAAAACATTTACAAAAACAGAACAAAATGGCACCAGTAGGCATACAAAAATGTCACCAGATGACATTCCAGTAGGAAAAAAGGCACTAGAACTACCTGATGGGGAATTCAAATGTCTAATACTCAGAATTATCCAGAGGCATGATCAACATGGCAGAGTAGTTAGACACTTCCTATATCCCTCTTACTACAAAGACCTGGAAAACAAATGATTTAATTTTATGTGAATATCTGGGAGCCCTGAACAAGGCAAGGTAAAGAAATGCATTTGAGTGATACGGGAGAGGGAGACCGGTTGGAAGAGGTGAGGAGGGCCAGAGCCCTGGCGGCGAAACTGCAGCGCCGCAGCCACGCCAGTCTGTGGTGAAGCACGCAAACAGCTGTGCTATGTGCGTGCTCGGGAGCAGTTTCCACATTGAGAGAGACCCGGCAGCAGAGATTCTGCTTGGACACTCCAAACCAGTGAAGAGCAGATCCCAAGAGGCTCAGGTAAGTACATGCGTGCACCCTTTCGTGGGGATTAAAAACAAAAACAAAAACAAACGCCCTTTTGGGAAAAACCTCTCACCCTTTTACCTTTTACCTCCTCCCTCCGCGCTCTGTACTGGGAGCCCGCTGGGCCGGAAGTAGATCCCAAAAGGCGTCCTGATCCATTCTCCTGGCCTTGAAGAGGGCACAAATAACCTGCTGGCTCCCCTAGGCCAGGAACACAGGGTCAGCACAGCTCCTTTACTGAGCACAGGTAACAGAGGTCTGCAGACTCTGAGTGCCTTACACCCCTATATAGACTTGTGGGGACCCATCTCAACACCATTAGTCCTCACTGCCACAGTACAACAGGGCAAACATATGAAGTTTAACTTCAACTGTTTCAGCTGTGAACTGGCAGATTTGTGACCCTCAAAACAGCCCTGCCCCTTAAGTAGGCACTTTCAGCGAACTGCAGCAGGGGCTTGAGGACTGGTGGTAGTACCTAAAACTCCTAGTCACCTGCTACAGGAGTTCAATAAAAAGTGGTGCCCTCGAGTCTTCACAGCCAACACAGTGGGGTTCTCATAGTCCGGATGCAAAACTCACCTACCTACTCACCCTAGAGAATAGGAACACGCTTCCCTTTCAGACTCTCAGGGGCAGTTGTCAGCCCCCTGCCCAGCTCAGTGTGTGATCCCCTACCACAGCCAGAGTCCAGTGCCTGCACCAATCACCCATGCCTCTCTAGGACTGGGGGTGAGAGCCTGCATCACACACTTGGTGACTGAATGCCTGAACACCCGAGCTGAACCCACATAGGAAAATTTAACAGACTCCTGTGTGCACATACTTAGTTACAGAATGAACTACCTGGTGACAGGATGTTAGAGATCCAAAGGTGTCAAAAATAAAACTAGTGCACACGAGCAGCCTATTTGGGCATATCAAAACAAAACAAGAAGCTAGGTCTCACTAAGCAAATAGAAAATAAAATTATAATAAATTACTGATGACTCAGAAACAACAGTCAATATCAAGTCACGTAAAGAGGCAGACCATGATGGCTTCAGCAAGCTCCCAAAATAAAGGATCAATAAATTCTCTGGAGGAAGAGAACTTCTTGGAATTACCAGAGGCAGAATACAAAAGATTGATATACAGAACTATTCTAGAAATAAGAAAGGAAATTCGACAGAATGCAGAAACTGTCAGGGAACATACAGACACAGTAGGAGCGGAACTTAAAAAAGTTATTCAAGAACAAATGACAACTTTAATAGGCTGCAAGAATCCATAGAAAGACAGAAATCAGAAATCCAGAAGATTAACAATAAAACTTCAGAATTAGTAACAACTCAACAGAAAGGCATAGGTGCAGAACTGAGGCAGTACAAGTTAGAATTAGTGAAATTGAAGATACAGCTCTTGACACCAACTTATTTGAGGAAAAATCAGATAAAAGACTTAAAAAGAATGAAGAAACTCTTAAGAGTCACGTGGGACTCTATCGAGAGAAATAACCTACGAGAGATTAGAGTACTAGAACAGACGGGGGATAACAGAAAATACAGAGAAGATTGTTGAAGATCTGTTGACAGAAAACTTCCCTGATATCATGAAAGATGAGAAGGTATCTATCCAAGATGCTCATTGAACCCCGCATAAGGTAGATCCCAAAAGAAAGTCACCAAGATATATTATAACCAAACTTACCAAAACCAAAAATAAAGAAAGAATTTTAAGAGCAGCTAAGGATAAAAGAAAGGTCATCTACAAAGGAGAGTCAATTAGAATAAGCTCGGACTACTCAGCAGAAACCATGCAGGCTAGAAAGCAATGGGATGACATATTTAAAGCCTTGAAGGAAAATAACTGTCAGCCAAGAATTACATATCCAGCAAAACTCTCTCAAATATGATGGCCAAATTAAGGCATTTCGAGATAAACAGAAGTTCAAGGAATTTGCAAAAACCAAACCAAAATTACAAGAAATACTAGGGGGAGCCCTACGGTAAGATAACCAATAACACCAGCTAACAATGCAAGACTGGGACACAGGACAGAACAACCAGATATTAACTCAGATATGGAAATCGAAAATACATCAAAGCTAAAACGTTGAAAATAGGGAAACAGGTATCAGTCTGTAAAAAAGGATAATATTAAAACAAAAAAGGGGAAACTTAAAAAATGGAGACATTGATTTTCTATATGGAGGAGAAATTAAGGTGATATGAAGTGATAACACACTGCTATAAACTTAGAAAAATAGGGGTAAGTATTAAGGTAACCACGAAGGAATCAAACAATCCTACAAATCAAAATAAAAAAGCAGAAAAACATAAAGACCCAGCAAACACAAAATCTACAACAAAGAAGAAAATGAAAAAAAAAAAAAGTAAAGAAAAACGACTCAGCACTGAAAATTGAGGAGAACAAAGAAACTGTAAACAACACATAAAAACAGATATCAGGATAACAGCACTGAACTCATAACTATCAATAATTGTGCTGAATGTAAACGGACTTAATGCACCAGTAAAGAGACGGAGAGTGGCAGATTGGATAAAAAAGCATGATCCATCTATATGCTGCCTATAAGGGACGCACCTTAGACTTAAAGACACAAACAGGCTGAAACTCAAAGGATGGAAAAAAATATAGCAAGCAAACAATGCTCAAAAAAGAGCAGGAGTGGCAATATTAATCTCTAACAAAATAAACTTTAAAGTAAAATCCACCACAAAGGATAAGGAAGGGCACTATATAATGATTAAAGAGTAAATACACCAAGAGGACATAACTGTAATAAATATTTACGCACCCAAAGACAGGAATCCAAAATACATAAAACAAACTCTAACAGCTCTGAAGAGAGATAGCTCCACAATAGTAGTAGGAGACTTCAACACACCACTTTCGGTGAAGGACAGAACATCCAGAAAGAAGCTCAATAAAGACACGGAAGAGCTAAATGATACCATCAACCAACTTGATGTCATAGACATATACCGAACACTGCACCCAACAGCACCCGAGTATACTTTCTTTTCCAATGCATATGGAACATTCTCCAGAATAGACCACATATTAGGCCATAAAGTAAGCCTTAACAAAGCCAAAACACTGAAATATTACGAAGCATCTTTTCTGACCATAAAGCCATAAAACTGGAAATCAACAACACAAAAATCAAGCAAAAAAAATCAAACACATGGAAACAGAGCAACACCTTGCTCAAGAACTACTGGGATACAGAAGAAATTAAGGATTGAACAAAGAAATTCATAGACTCAAACGAGAATGAAAACACATCGTCCCACAACCTTCGGAATACTGCAAAAGCAGTGCTCAGAGGTGAGTTTACCGCAATAAATGCACACATCCAAAAAAAAGAAAGGCTCATAATCAAAGCATTAACCCTACAACTGGAACAAGCAGAAAGAGAGCAGCAAAAGAAGCCCACAGGTGCCAGAACGAAGGAAATAATAAGAATTAGAGCAAAATTGAATGAAATAGAGAATAGAAAAACAACTGAAAGGGTTAACAAGTCCAAAACCTGGTTCTTTGAAAACATCAACAAAATTGATAAACCACTGGCCAAACTAACAAAAGAAAAACTGGAGAGGAAGCAGATAACCCGTAGTAAGAAATGAGATGGGTGATATCACAACAGACCCAACTGAAATTACAAGAATCAGAACAGATTACCATAAAAAACTGTACTCTGGCAAATTTGAAAGCCTAGAGGAAATGGACAAATTTCTAGAAACTCACTACCTACATAATTAACACAAAGATAAAACAACTAAATAAACCCATTAGAAAAGAAGAGATTGAAAAGGTTATTAAAAAACTGCCAACAAAAAAAAAGCCCTGCACTGGATGGCTTCACTGGAGAATTCTACCAAACTTTCAGAGAAGAGATAATACCACTTCTACTAAAGGCATTTCAGAGCGTAGAAAAGGATGGAATACTCCCAAACTCATTCTATGAAGCCAGCATAACCCTGATACCAAAACCAGGTAAAGACACCACAGAAAAGAAAATTACAGACCAATATCCCTCATGAACATTGATGCAAAAATCCTCAACAAAATTTTAGCCAATAGAATTCAGAAACATATCAAAAAAATAATTCACCATGACCAAGTGGGATTTATACCAGGTATGCAGGGATGGTTCAACATTAGGAAAACAATCAACGAAATCCATCACATAAACAAAACAAAACACAAGAACCACATGATCTTATCAATCAATGCAGAAATGCATTTGACAAACTCCAACACCCATTCATGATAAAAACTCTCAACAAAATAGAAATAGAAGGGAAATTCCTCAACATAATTAAGGGCAATTATACAAAACCAACAGCCAACATCATCCTAAATGGAGAGACTTTGAAAGCATTCCCCTTAAGAATGGGAACCAGACAAGGATGCCCTCTATCACCACTATTATTCAACACTGTGCTGGAGGTCCTAGCCAGAGCAGTTAGGCTAAAAAATAAAGAGCATCCAAATAGGTAGGGAAGAAGTCAAAGCATCTCTATTTACAGATGCTATGACCTTATACACAGAAACCCCAAGGAATCCACAAGAAAACTACTGGAACTAATAGAAGATTTCAGCAAAGTTTCAGGATATGAGAAAAACATACAAAAATCAATTGGATTCCTTTACACTAACAAGGAGAACCTTGAAGAGGAAATCACCAAATCAATACCATTTGCAATAGCCTCCAAGAAAATAAAATACTTTGGAATAAACCTAAACAGAGATGTAAAAGATCTTTACAGAGAAAACTACAAGACAATACTGCAAGAAACTAAAAGAGACCTGAGTAAGTGGAAAAACATACCTTACTCATGGATAGACAGACTCAACATAGTGAAAATGTCAATTCTACCCAAAGCAATCTACAGATACAATGCAATCCCAATCCAAATTCCAGCAGCATTTTTTAATGAGATGGAGAAACAAATCACCAACTTCATATGGACAGAGAAAAGGCCCCGAATAAATAAAGCATAACTCAAGAAGAAGAACGAAGTGGGAGGCCTTACACTACCTGATTTTAGGACCTATTATACTGCCACGGTAGTCAAGACAGCCTGGTACTGGTACAACAACAGATACATAGACCAATGGAACAGAGTTGAGAACACAGATACAAGCTCATAGACCTATGAGCAGCTAATATTTGACAAAGGCCCAAAGTCCATTAATTGGGGAAAAGACAGTCTCTTTAACAAATGGTGCTGGCATAACTGGATATCTATATGCAAAAAACTGAAACAACACCCATATCTCACAACATGTACAAAAACTAACTCAAAAAGGATCAAAGACTTAAATATAAAATCAAAAACGATAAAGATCATGGAAGAAAAAATAGGGACAACACTAGGAGCCCTAATACATGGCAAAAACACAGTAAGAACCATAAGCAACAATGACAAGACACCAGAAGAAAGACTAGATAAATGGGAGGTCTTAAAAATCAAACACTTATGCTAATCAAAAGACTTCACCAATAGAGTAAAACGACAACCTACAGACCGGGAAAAAAAATTTGGCTATGATAAATCCAATCAGTGTTTAATCTCTAAAATCTACAAGATACTGCAAAACCTCAGCAGCAAAAAGACAGATAACCCAATTAAAACTTGGGCAAAGGATATGAACAGGCACTTCACCAAAGAAGACATTCAGGTGGCTAACAGACACGTGAAGAATTGCTCATGATCATTAGCCATTAGAGAAATGCAGATCAAAACTACAATGAGATATCCTCTTACCCCAACAAGGCTAGCGTTAATGCAAAGAACACAAGATAATAAATGCCAGAGAGGTTGTGGAGAGACTGGAACACTTACACAATGTTGGTGGGAATGTAAAATGGTACAAACACTTTGGAAAGCGATTTGGCGCTTCCTTAAAAAGCTAGAAATAGAAGTACCATACAATCCATCTATCCCGCTCCCTGGAATATATCCTAGAGAAACACAACAGCCATCATACGAATAGATATATGAACACCCATGTTCATCGCAGCACTGTTCACAACAGTGAAAAGACGGAAGCAACCTAAGTGCCCATCAATGGACGAATGGATAAACAAACTACGGTATATCCACACAATGGAATATTACTCAATGATAAAAAACAATGACGAAGCTGTGAAACGTCGTATAACCTGGTGGAAGCGAAAACTTATTACGCTGAGTGAATTTACTCAGTCACAGAAGGACAAATACTGTATAAGACCACTATTATAAGAACTCAAGAAAAAGTTTAAACACAGAAGAAAACATTCTTTGATGGTTACGAGGATGGGGAGGGAGAGTGAGGATTATTTACTAACTAGATAGTAGTTAACAATCATCTTAGAGGAAGGGAAGGACAGCACACACTACAGAGAAAGTCAGCATAACTGGACTAAACCAAAGCTAAGAAGTTTCCTGAAAACAAATACTTTGAGAGACAAGAGTGGCAGGGGTAGGGGTCTGGGGACCATGCTTTCAGGGGACATCTAGGTCAAATGACGTAACAAAGCTTATTAAGACAATGTTCTGCATCCTTCTTTGGTGAGTGGCGCTGGGGTCTTCAAAGCTTGCAAGCAGCCATCTAACATGCATCAATTGGTCCCAACCACCTCGAGTAAAGGAGAATGAAGAACACCAAAGACACAAGGAAAATATTAGCCCAAGAGCCAGAAAGGGCCACATAAACCAGAGACTTCATCAGCCTGAGACCACAAGAGCTAGATGGTGCCCAGCTACCACCAATGACCACCCTGACAGGGAACACAACAGGGAATCCCGGATGGGGCAGGAGAAAGGTGGGGTGCTGTTGCAGAATGGGGTGAGTTGTTGGGGTCTCACAACAATGCATGTAAAAAAACAAAATTCTGTATGGGAGACCAACTTGAAATGTAAACTTTATTTAATTACAACAATTAAAAAAAAAATTATCCAAGAGTTGAAGCAAAAAGCAGACACAAATGAGGAAAAAACAGACAAATTCATAGAAAATACAGACAAAAAAAATGGAAGAATTCAGGAAAATACTGCAGGAACAAAATGCCAAACTAAATTCAGAATTAGAAGTTGTACAGAAACAACTAGAAACCCAAAAGATAAACAATAAGATTTCAGAAATGGACAGTGTCATAGAAGGGCTGAGGAGCAGATCTGAAATGGTGGAAGACAGGATCAGTGGAATTGAACAAACACTTGGATACAACTCTGTTTGAGGAAAACTCAGAAAAAAGAACAAAGAAAAATGAAGAGACACTGAGAATTATGTGGGACACAATCAAAAGGAAAAATCTGTGAGTGATCGGAGTTCCAGAACAGGGGAAGAAAACATAAAACACAGAGAGGATCACTGAAGAACTGCTGACAGAAAACTTCGCCAATATCATGAAAGATGGAAAGCTAGCCATCCAAACAGCTCATCAAACCCCATATAGGATAGATCTGAAAAGAAAATAACCAAGGCATATCATAATCAAACTCGCCAAAACCAAAGACAAACAAAGAATCCTGAGAGCAGCTCGTGAAAAACAAGAAGTCATATAGACAGAGAAACAGTAAGAGTAAGCTCAGATTATTCAGCAGAAACCATGCAGGGAACAAAGCAATGGGATGACATATATAAAACCTTGAAAGAAAAAAATTGCCAGCCAAGAACAACATAACCTGCAAAACTCTCGTTCAAATATGATGGTGAAATTAGGACATTTCCAGATAAACAGAAATTAAGGGAGTATGTAAAATCCAAGCCAAACTTACAAGAATTATTAAGGGGAGTCCTTCAATATGAGAACAAACAACTTCGGCTCACAGGCTGAATCTAGGACGCAGGATCTTACTAGCCAGATAGCAATCTAGGAAATGAACTCTCAAGGACTATCCAAAACCAAAAGAAATACAACAGCGAATACAACAGTTAATCTGTAAATGACAACAACATCAGAACAATAAAAGAATAAACAGTGCAGGTATAGAACCTTCTAATGGAGAGGAAGGCAAGGCGATACCAAGTAATAATAGACTACTTCAAACTTAGAAAGATAAAGGGTAAATTGCACAGTAATCACAAAGAAAACAAACATAAAAATACAGAGAAAAAACAAAGTCTCAGTAAAAACAAAAGCTAGAAAAACAAAAGATATGAAAAAAAATCCACAAACAAAAGGAATTCAGCACAGGAGAGTAAGAACAAAGAAAACAGCACCACAAAAAAAAAGCACTACAAAATGACAGCAATAAACTCACATCTATCAATAATTACACTAAATGTACAAATGATCCTAATAAAAACTGGGCAAAGGAAATGAACACTTTACCAAAGAAGACATTCAAACGGCCAACAGACACATGAGGAAATGCTCACAATCACTAGCCATTAGCGAAATGCAAATTAAAACCACAATGAGATACCATCTCACCCTGGCACTACTGGCATGAATCAAAAACATCAGATATAACAAATGTTTGAGAGGCTGCGGGGAGATCAGAACTCTTATGCACTGCCGGTGTCAATGCAAAATGATACAACCATTTTGCAAAATGATATGGCACTTCCTTACAAAGCTAGAAATAGAAATACCACACGATTCAGCAATCCCACTCCTAGGAATATATCCTAGAGAAATAAGAGTCGTCACTCGAATAGACATATGCATACCCATGTTCACGGCAGCATTGTTCACAATAGCAAAAACATGGATACAACCTAGATGCCCATCAACAGATGAATGGATAAACAAACTATGGTACATACACACAATGGAGTACTACACAATGATAAAGAACAATGATGAATCTGTGAAGCATCTTATAACATGGATGAAACTGGAGGACATTATGCGGAGTGAACTAAGTCAATCACAAAAGGACAAATACTGTAGGAGACTTCTATTGTAAAAACTCATGAAAAAGTTTACACACAAAAACCAACAATCTTTGTTGGTTATGAGGGATGGGAAGGGTGGGGAGGAATACTAAATAGGCAGTAGATAAGCTGTATCTTTGCTGAAGGGAGACAGTACACAATACTGGGGAAACCAGCACAACCTGTACAAGGAAAGGTCATGGAAGCGTCACAGACACTTCCAAATTCTCTGAGGGACTGAATTGCTGGGCGGAGGGCTGTGGGGACCATGGTCTCGGGGAACATCTAGCTCAATTGGCATAACACAGTTTATAAAGAGAATGTTCTACATTCTACCTTGGTGAGTAGCATCTGGGGTCTTAAAAGCCTGTGAGCAGCCATCTAAGATACTCCACTGGTCTCACCCCTTCGGGAGCAAGGGAGAATGAAGAGAACAAGATACAAGGAAAAGATCAGTCAAAAGGACTAACGGACCACAGCTATCAAGGTCTCCACCAGACTGAATCCAGTACAGATAGATGGTGCCCGTCTACCAACACTGACTGCTGTGACCGGGATCACAACAGAGGGTTCTGGACAGAGCTGAAGAAGGATGCAGAACAAAATTCTAACACAAAAAAAAAGACCAAATTTATTGGCCTGAAAAGTGTCTAGAGAAACACCGAGAGTATGGCCCCCAGACACCCTTTTAGCTCAGTGGTGAAGTCATTTCCGAGGTTCACTGTTCAGCTGGGGATTGGACAGCCCCGTAAACAAAATGGGACTAATGAGGCACAGCAGTCCAGGGACAAGGACTAGATGGCAGAAGGGGACAGGAATGCTTGTGATAGGGACCCTAAGTTTGAGTAAGGACAGTGTTGACATGTAGTGGGGTTGTTAACCATTGTCATAGGGCAACATGTGTACTAACTGTTTAATGAGAAACTATTTTGTTCTGTAAACCTTCATCTAAAGTGAGAAGAGCAGCACAACCGGAACAACGTAATTGATGTCACTGCACTGTGCTTGTAGAAATTTTTGCCATGGTGTATCATTGGCTATGAATATTTTCACCAAAAAAAAGGTCGAGAAGGGAGAGGGTTGACATGTCATGGGGTTGTTAACCAATGTCATAAAACAACATGCGTACGGACTGTTTAATGGGAAACTATCTGTTCTGTAAAACTTCACCTAAAGTACAATAAAAAAAGAAAAGAAAAAGTTTTGCTATGCTGATACGTCATAACGTTTAGAGCAAGGGAATAATCTTCCCTCAGTTAAATTTTATCAGACACCAGAAAAAGTGAAACCAAGATGACTTTTGGAGAACCTGAGCAGATTGGATGGATACCCGCAGCAGAGCTGAATGGCTGGTACCTAAGTAACCTCATCCTGAGGACCCTCTGCGCTACTGAAAGACTAATTATTAATGACTGTTTTGGGCTCGTAAAATGAATGGGAGGGGAAAGTTATCCTCCGAATATTAAAAAACTATGGCTAGAAAAGCCAGGCGGTGGCCTGCAGTTTGATGGGTCACTTTTATATGGCCTTTCTCACCACAGTCTTGTAAATCTCACCAAATGACTATGTGGGACTATGCAAATAAGATGCTTGTGACCCATCAAGGGGATTGGACAGCTTGCTAATAATGCAAATAAGGCACAAAGTCCCCTTACGGGGGGGGGGATCATTCAAATAAGGGGTATGGAACCCTAAATAAGAGAATTGGTCAGTTTTGTCATCCTGTTAGGCTTAAAATGAGCCATCCCAGAGGCAGGAAGAGGGGGACCTCACGACCACCAAAAAGAAGAGCCAAGAATGGAGCGTGTCCTTTGGACCCAGGATTCCTGCGCTGAGAACCTTCTAGATCCAGGAGACAGCTGTAACACCAGAGGCAGTGCAAGATGGCAAGCAGCAGCATCAAGCACGGCAGATAACCAGCAACAGCAGAACAAGGAGACAGGCAAGAGATGGCGCAGTGGGCTTCCTGGCCCACAGAGCAAGAGAGCCGAGTGCCTTTGGGCACGAGGCTTGCTGGTGGAGTAGGGTTCCTCCTTGGCGGAGCTTGGCTCACTGACCCACAGAGCAAGAGAGCTGAGCGCCTTTGGGCAGGAGGCTTGCTGGTGGACTGGGGTGCCTCCAGGCACTTGTTAGCAGGGCTAGGCTTGCTGATCCACAGAGCTAGACAGCTGAGCGCCTTCAGGCTGAGGCTTACTGAAAGAGCAGGGTGCCTCTGGGCACTTATCAGTGGAGCTAAAGAGCTTTCTAACAGTTGCCCAAGCAGGGCAGAGACCAAGCTGAGGGCTAGGGAGAGGCCTGCCTGTGGGCATGGCCAAGAAGCTGTCCTGACCAAAGAACTATATCCTGAGTTGTTCCTGGTCTTGAATTGTAACCTGGTACCTCCCTAATAAGCCCCATAATCATGAATATTGTTTGGGAGTTCTATGTGGCCACTGCAACGAATTATCAAATCCAGCAGAGGAGTAGAGAGTGGAATGGGAGGGACAGCTGGTGTAGGAACTGGTAAAATGGTTGGAGAGAGGAGGCATGTCTGACCTCCGCTTCAAAGCAATCAGCCTCTGGCTGCTGATGCCGACCTTAATTCTCCTCTTTCCCCTGAAGTTAGAGGACCTCTGACGCCACCGCGTCATTTTTACATATGCTATGAACAATAGGAATGCTATATTTTCAACATAGCCCTATAAAAACAAAGAACTATTAAATCTAACATTATAAAATCAAATCAACACTATCAGGTTAAGAATTAGATTGATTCAACTCTGCATGTAAGCTTTATTATACTACACGTTAGTTAGCCTAAACCTACCTGACTGGAGATGTCCATTGCGGCATGTCAAGTTAGTATTGTCATTATAGACGTCCGTCTGTGACTTGGAAAATTGCAAAACTGGTTGCAGCTTCTCTATGCAACAGAGGGGGATAAAAAGGAAAAAATAAAAGAGAAAAAATACATATAATGAACTAAAAATGTGAGAATGAAAAATTATTTCAAGGTAGTTTTTTTTACATGAAGGGTTTTTGCATGTACAGAAAATTATTTTCAAAAATATTAGTAAAAACTCAGACATGAAAACAGCAACACAAATTAACAATTGAATGGCTATGTTAAAAATACACCTCATTCAGATTTGGTACTAAGGCAGTTCCATATCACTATTATCATGAGCAAATATTTATTAAATATTTTATATATTCAAATCATTGTGCTGCAAGTGTACCAATAAGATTTTTTAAAAAATGAATATGTTCTCTACCATCCAGATCCTTATTAAATATAGTTGGCAACCTACAACACAAATATAATAACAACAATAAGAAAAAAAAGATTACAAAGCATAAACACAACCACTTGAAAGATTTTACAGAAGATGTAGCCTATGAGTTGGCTAGGATTTGTAAAGATAAAAAAGGGCATTTCAGGAAAGAAGACCAGCACTTAAAATAGCACAGAAGGAAATCTAAGGAATGTCTAGGGTATGCCATATTCAGTTATACTAGCATATATCAGGCAAAAAATAAAGGCAATAAAGCATACTGCAGAACTGTGTATACAGTACCTGACCCTTTGTGTTTAAACACATAAACACACACATGCATACATGAAGATTATCTCTGAAAAGGACCCAAAGAAACTGGTAACAAAAACTGGTTATCTCTGGACAAGGGAAACGGATAGCTGGGGCACAGTATGAGATGGATGCTGTTCATACTTAAAACTTTCTGAACTTAATGGCATGTGCCTGTATTACCTATTTAAGAAACTGATCAACTGAAAAAACAAAAGGATTATTTCAACACTTCCCCCAATTCAAAACACAAACCACAAACCCTCCCAAGATCTAGGACTCTAGGTCTAACACCTGATGTCCAAGAGGGTAACAGTTTGATCTTCCTTGCCACTCTACGTCACTGCTACACTCTCTTCCCTCACTCAAGTCAATCTATATGCTAGCTGACATACACCTTGCTGCACCACTTACTTACTATAGTGGTATGACCTTGCTTTAGTCTCAGTACTCTGAGGACCTCAAGGATTGAATAAAATAATACATATAAGGTACGTATTTTATGCCTTATCCATAACAGAAGTTCAATTTTTACTATATTTATTTTGATGACCTACTCCCAGTCATTATAATTGACTCTTTTCTCTTTTACTAGCAAGTCAATGAATATGTGCAAAAACACTGCACATATATACTAACTCTCCTAAACTTCTATTTCTAAGGTCAGACAAGCAGGCACCACGCTGGGTTTATGGTACAATCACACATTCCTTTGGGACAGGTTAAATAGCAACTACCCATTTCGCACAAAGCACGAAGTACTGCAGAGTTTTTGTATCCTAGAATTGGCTGATACAATACACCTTGGAACTGACTTATTTTTTTGTTCACTAACAGGCCATCTGATTTTTCTCAACAATAATGCTCTTCAAATCACCACACAGAGACAGAAACCACTTGTTTTGGTGAAAGACATAAATTGGAACAAACATTGATTTATATATGTCCTTTTCATCAATTAACACTCTCTTCAATGAAATTTAACAAAAACTCACAAATGCATTCATTAGATAGTAAAAATGAACAGAAATTAAAACCCTAGTTTTTATAACTAGTACTTAGGAATAAAAAGCTATAGAAGTTGATTTTAGGTGTGTAAGGCTTAAATTTATATGTATGAAAACACACATATACACAATAAAAAAATCCTAACACACTAACGTGAACCTGACCAATCCATTTGTGTAAAACAAAGTAAACCTAGACTAATGCTTTCTTTTAGAGTAACTAAAGGTTGTATAGATTAACCCAATGATTTAAATTAAAATAGTCACCTTGCTTCTTGACACCCTCACAACCATGCCCTACAAGGTCACCTGAGTGACCCACATAAAAGGAAAATCTTATCACATAACCTTCTGCTTAAAACCCTTTAGTGGCTTCCCACTGCCCAAAGATTAGAGCTCAATCTCCTTTTTATGACAAACCAGGTCTTCCATGGTTGGCCTACAATTCTTATGCCTGAGCAACCTCAACTATGCCTCTATCAGCATTCTTACCTACTCACCATGCGTTTCTTGTCTCTGAATCTTTGTTTATGCTCACTTCTTCCTGAGATGTCTTTCCTCCCAAACATTCTTTAATAGCTTCTATTTATCTTTCTAAATCCACACCTCAGGTTTCACTTTTTCCAGAAGCCTTTCTCAGACACCTATCTTCCCACTCCCATAAAACATTTGCATATCCCTATTCTGTAGTGATGAATCGATTTGTGTGTCTGCCTTCTCCACTATATTATGAGATCCTTAAAGAACATTTTATCTAATCTGTCAGTAAATCTGTTTGTTCAATCTTGAATTATAGTCAGAATACAACTATTTGTTATCATTTCTCCTGCTACCACCCTGGGCCAAACCTCCATAACTTTCTCCTAGATTTATGCAATAATGTCCTAAATGGTCTTCCTGATTCTACCCTCACAGTCTATGCGCAACATAGTAGCCAGAAGGATACTTTTAAAATTTAGCTAAGATTATGTCATTCCTTTGCTTAAAAACCCTCATTTCACAGGTGGTTAAAAGCTCAAATCCTCACCATAGCCTATAAGTCCTTGTGTGTTATGACGATCCCCCCGCCTCCACAATTACTTCTCTGACCTCATCTATACTATACTTTCCTTGTTCAGATTGCTGGGGCACACTGGCCTCTTTGCTGCTTTTCAAACATACCAGGCCCCTTTTCCTAAAGTTTTGCATTGGCTCTTCCTTCTCTCTGGACCATTCTTCTCCTGGATGTCTGTAAGGCTAACTCATGTCAACTTTTCCAAGAGGCATACCTTTGAAGCTAACCACTTCTTACTTGTCATATTGTTTTACTTTTTCACACATATTTATCATCGTCTAATATACTGTTTAACTGAACTATTTTTCATGTTCATTATTTACTGTCTTTTCCCTGCTGGAACACATACTCCACAAAGGAGGAATCCTGTCTATATGCTAAGTGCCTACAACTTTGCCTAGCACATGGCAGTCATCCAGTAAATATTTGCTGAGTTAATGAATTCAGTTTATATCCTTTGGCACTGTGGCTGGTATAGAGTGGGGATTTAATAAATGGATGGTGAATTAAGCTAAATTTAAAAAAAAAATAGCATAACTGGGTATACCAAGATGCCAATGCCAAAATCATTATTTATAGTTCAGTTTTTTCCTAAGGTTTACTATTACTAAACTGAAGATAAACAATGTTTATATATGAACTCTTCCAATCTTTATTAGAGGTTGCATACTCTCAAACCAGTCTAGATGGGGAATTCCCAGGATCACTCTTCCTAGGCTCTATCCTACCTGGTACTCCATCTCTGAAAAGCTTCCTTTTTAACCAGTACGTAATACATAAAATACGCTTTACTACTCATTTGTGCACAGATCTTTTTTACTGTCACTGAATTGGAAGTGACTCAACGGCAACGGGTTTGGTTTTTAGTTCATCTATTCCTGAACTTTCTGAAGTCTTGCAAGATAGGAATACGCTGATTTTCCCTTTCCTTTGTACTTACTCCTCCCTTTTTAAAATAACATCTTCATAAATGGGCACATAGCATTTGTGAGGAAGACAACACCAAACCAAACCAATTGCTGTCTAGTCGATTCCAATTCATGGCAACCCTATGTGTGTCAGAGTAGAACTGTGCTCCATAGGGTTTTCAATGGCTGATTTTTCAGAAGTAGACCACCCGGCCTTTCTTCCAAGGTGCCTCTGGGTGGTCTTGAACCTCCAACCTTTCAGTAAGCAGCTGAGCATATTATCTACTTGCAACACCCAGGGACACCAGTGAGGATGACAATAGATACCAACTTTTGTTGTGTCTTCAAAACATCCAAGATATTAATTCCTTTTATGCCTAGCTTCATGTTATATATCTTGTGTTTGTCCTCTAATATTACAAATAAAAAATCACAGTCTTATTCAAAGACAAACTAACGAGATGTTTCCAATGTTTCACCGTATCACAACTTCAGATACAAGATAAAAAAACAACTCTTACTCAGTTTTAAACGTGTTACAAAATGTTTTACTAAAATCAAACTTACTTTGAATCATTAATCTCACCACTTGATACTGTGTATGTATAATGAAAGGCATTTTAGCTTCTTAAAAACATAAAAATTACCAATGAGAACAATTACATGATTATTTTACTACAACAGCCGTTGGTACAATAATTCTTTATGTTTGAAACATCACTCAGGATATAAAAACACAATCCTGGCAGCCACAGAGGCCAAGGGAACAATGCCTTGTTAGCCATCAGAAAGCAGAGTTGTTTATTAACTATGTGGAGGAAAAAAGACCTACAAATGATCACTCAAGAATGAATGAATGAAAGAAAATATATACATGTGCATGTGTATGTAAGTATGTATTTTTCCCCCCAAGCAGAAAAGATTATTACAGTTAAGAAGATGAACAAAATCTAACATTTTCTGAGTATCTACGGTGAGTTAAAGGAGCCCTGGTGGCACAGTGGATAAAGTAATGGACTGCAAACTGAAAGGTTGGCAGTTTGAAACCACCAGCAGCTCCATGGGAAAAACATGTGGCAGTCTGCTTCCATAGAGATTTACAGCCTAGGAAACCCTATGAAGTTGCTTGCTATCAGTTAGAATCAACTTCACAGCAGTGGGTTTTTAGACTGAGTTAGGTTCCTTCAATGGTCACAAAATATGATAAAATATTATCTGTTACATATTACAAATGAGACAAAGAATGCCCAGACATGCTAAATAATCTACCCCAAACCACAAAGCTACAAATAGATAACATCTGCCTGCCTACCGAATATCTACTATTTCCATAGTAGAACCACCCAAGTGTATTGCTTGTGCGGAGCTTTGCTCCACCTTGTTTCAGATTTACAAGAATATAACAAAAATGTAACAATAACCACTACCACCATCAATTAGGAGATGAGAAGTTTTTCTTCAAAGATGTGTTCCAGCTAATGAGGACAGAAGGAATGTAAAAATTATAGTGTCATTAAGCATCAATCATCAACTGCTGCCAACATCACAATGGCAGAACATATACCCACTGTGAAATAGTCCTGCCATTACAAATTAAAAGTTAGCTTTGAATCTGATCAAGGCTCTAGATCCAACTATCAGTTTCAGGAAGAACAGAATATGTTAAAAATTACCATCAGATACATGCAGCAAAAGTCAGACTGTAGGAAATACTATGTGACAAATGACCTGGTTTCAGTAATAAACTGAAAGAAAAAGAAAAAAGATGGACCTGTACATTAAAAAAGGTGTAAGAAATATAACAACCATTCACAATGTATGGATCTTCTTATAACAAACTATTACAAAAATAGTAAAAGTTATTAAGTTATAATTAAAAATTTGAACAATGACCAGTGTTTTTAGCCATGATTTTTTTAATATTAAAAGGAATTACTGGTTATTTTTTAAGTGTGATAAAAGTATTTTGGTGATTTTATTTTTAAACAGTCCTTATAATTTAGAGAGAGAATATGAAATATTTACAAGTGAAAAGGTGTTAGGAATTTGCTTCAAAATAATTATGAACTGGGTAGGGGAGTGGGTCAGGTACAGATCAGGGCCAGTAAACTTTCTCTGTAAATGGTCAGACAGTAAATATTTTAGGCTTGAGGGCTATATGGTCTCTGTCATAACTACTCAACTCAGCCACTATAGTGTAAAAGCAGCCACAGACAATATGTAAACGAACGGGCATGGCTGTATGCCAATAAAACTTATTTATAAAAATAGGCAGAGAACTTGCTTTGGGCCACAGGCTATAGTTTGTCAACTCCCGGCATAGATAAAACAAGAATGCCCATGAGTTGGTAATTATTAAAGCTGGGTGATGTGTAATTAGGAGTTCATTATGCTCTTCTGTCAACTTTTGTGTATGTTAAAAATTTTCTATAGTAAGTTTTAAAAAAAAATCCTACACCACACATTCAAGATGACTGATCTAGTCCTAGCTAAAATTAAAGTCTCACTGAAAACACATTTCAAATACATCTCATATCCAATTATACAATACAGTAATTGATACCTAGAAGTTGTAACCGGTCCTTGGCCATAACCAAATTAGTCATCATTTTAGCTTGAAGGCGTCTAGCTCTTTCACACGGTTCACCTGAAAGAAACCAAAAAGAAAAAAATTGTATAATTACCTAACTTTTTTTTGTTTTACTAATATTGTTTCAAGATAAAATATCACCTCAATTCCTCTCATGGGGAGTCAAAAATTTTATAAAAAATTAAGAAAATGTTATTTTCAAATAATATCTACTAAAAAAATCAGTTACAGTTCATTATGATGGTTTCAGGCCTACTGTTTACTTCATAAATTTCTTGCGTATTTCATGGATTCTGAGATTTATTTTTTCACATTTTTAAATCTTTGCAATTGCAATGTGTTTTACAGTCAGTGCCAACTTACAAACGCCATCAGCCAGGCTGTAGTCAGAACATAGTTTGTCACTGCTCATGCATACACAAATTTGGTAATATTAATACTGTTATTTCTACATCTAGATAAGACTAAGACAACTAATTCGATAAAATTAAAATTCCAAGTGATAGAAGACAGTGTGTCATAGTTTAATTGACACTGGTTTTTCCTTAATGGTACAATCAAAAGCATTTAATGAAATACCATTTTTCTTACAACCAGTTTATTTTCTTCTAATTCTTCTTTCATGAACTCAATAAGAACAGCAAATACGTTTTGAGTATAATTCACAGAGTCATGCTCACAAACCTGTGAAGTCTCAAAGGACCAAACTCCCACATTTGGTTGTTCTATTCTGCTCTCTTTTATACAGGAGGCCAAAAGCTAGAGAACAAGTAATGTGGTGAAGTGAATTCCCTTCTGTGTCCTTTTGCCTTGGTTCCTTGTAAAAACTGTTTGAGAGATTTCTCCCTAAGCCCTGAGGAGTTACCTTTGCCCTAGTTTCTACCCCAGAGTTTGTTACTTTTGTCCAGGTTGACTGACATTACCTGGGTAAGTTGTAAACAACTTGGTTTGATACTTTTTGTCTGGTCCAGGGTGCAGCCTTCCCTGTGATTGGTGTGCACCTTGCAGGAACTGGTCAATAGACTACACAAATGAGATAAGCTGTAACCCAGATGCACCTACTATGCAAATGAAGTATCTGTGACCTACCAAGAGAGGATTGGTCAGTTCATGGTCCTGGTGGGAGGGCCATGCCTTGGAATTTATAAGGAGTTTGGGTAGTTATGCGCCGCATAACATCCACTCAGGCAACGTCCAACGATGTATACGTATGTAGTCTGGCATGTGCCCTCTGGGGATGCCCACAGACCAACTCGGCATCGACTGCCACCCCGCCACCCCTCACCCACAGGAACAGGTGCCCCTGCTGCTGGGGAGTGGGTTCCCAGTCCTGGTCCCGAGTGCCCAAGGTAGGGAGGCATCCCAGGGTCCAGCCAGGGCCAGGGCACAGCGTTACTGGGATCCCTCCTCTGCTCCCCAGCCTATGCCCAGAGCCTCCCTTCTGTGACCATCACAGAGCTGCAGGGCTGTGTGCCAGGAGGAACCTGGCCAACTGGTCACCAGAGGCATCTGCAGCAGGAGCTACCTGGATCGTGTGCCACACAGCAGCCCCCACCCAGGCCTGTGCACCCAGGAGCCCTGCGCAGCCAAGTGTTCACACAACATTCAAATTCTTTAACGTCCTATTTCAAAGAATGTATCACATGTTAAGCAACGCATGACTGTATATATACAGCCAATCCAACAAAGATTTGTCAGGCAGGAAAAGGAGACACGAAAAAGCAAGAAGAGAAGCAGCAAGAAGAAAAAGGAAAAAAGTAGAAAGCAGCAGCAGAGAGGAAGCAAGGAACCTGCTAAAAGAGCTGTAACACTGGTTAAGGGCTGTCACACTGAAGACAGCGGGAGTCTCAGAAGGGGAAGGGGCCAGTGGCAGGAGACCCAGAAGGAGCCCAGCAGCAGAGCCGGCAGTGACAGCCAAAAGGAGCCTGTCCTCAGGGGGTGAAGAAGAGGCTTGCATGGCTGAGCGAAGCTAAGAGATGTCCTGCCTTTGCCTACATGATTCCTGATCCTAAATCATGTTGTAGCCTGCTGATCCTAATCCCAAGTTGTACCCTGTTCCTTGATAAACCACTTAACTATAAATACGGTCTGTGAGTTCTGTGTAGCCATTGCAATGGTAAAACCCAAAAGAGAAGCAAGGAGTGCTGTGGGAAGGACGGCTCGTGTCAGAATTGGTAAAAAGGCTGGAAAATGGAGGAGGTATGTCTAACCTTCACCTCATGGGAATCAGCTTTGGACTGATCCTGGTCATTATTCCCCCTAAAGTTAGACAGATTTTGATGGTGCTACTACTGATACATTACTCCTATCCAGATTTTACAAGTAATCAAAATAAAAAGGAGAAAGGAAAGCAGGAGGGTAAATATTGGACACATTTTAATTATTGGAGATTACCTGACATTTAGTAGTCAGCCAGCCAGCCAAGAAATATCTACTGGGTGGACTGATACATGCAAAGTCAAGATATTTAACTTAAATACTGTAATTTTTGCTTCTGAATTTATTTTCACTATGGTAAACTGAAGTAGCATGCAAGTATATAATTTCCACAACTTAGTATTTAAGAATTCAGTAAGAATGCCTGGGTTCAAATCCTAACAGCCATGTAATAACTGAGACTTTAGTAAGTTACTTCTTTGTACTTCAGGTTCTTGGTCTGAAAAATAAGGATGACAACAACCTCTACACAACATGAGGCTGTGGTGAAAATTAAGAACGATAATACATATGAAGCACTTACAATGACACTTAGATACATAGTAAATGTGTAATAAATGTTAGCAATATATTTCAAGGTAATGTTAGACTCTAATTTCTAATCTGATAGGAAAGTAAAGATGAGAAATGACTGCTTTGTTTTAAAAAGCCAAGTGTGAATCAAAGTAAGTCATTTACAGTTCATATTCTAATAAACACTCAAATATTACCCAGAAGTGCGAAGTGGAGTTTGTAGATTATCCACTTTTTCCCCTGCCTCAACAAACAGGAAAGGGCTACGTTTCTAGATAGGGCTAAAACGTGACTGATCACCAACACAGCTGATCCAAGGAAGATACAGGCAAGACACTGGATATACTCTGACTGCTACAGGGAATCAAGTTTGACCACATCTGGTTATAACTTCATTTTCAGAATAGGTCACAAAACTTTACCTGTAAGTATACAAACAATAACACTAAAAAAACTATCCGGGGGGCGGGGCCAAGATGGCAGAGTATTCCGATGCTTCCACCTCTTACAACAAAGACAAAACAAAACAAGTGATTCAATTATATATAGCAATCTGGGAGCCCTGAACATCAAAGGCAGAGCTGAGGAACTGGACTGAGTGGCAAGGGGAGGGAGAGACGGTTTGGAAGCAGCAAGGAGTTGCCAGATTTGACCTGGCGTCAGCCTGAGCCCTTCAGGCTTGAGCAGCTCGTGGGTAAGCTGTGAGGCAGGCAAGCTGCAGGCCTCGGGAGGTGTGTTTTCTGCACTGGGAGAGACCCAGAGCCAGAGCGTCTACACGGTCATCCGGAACGAGTGAGAACCAGCCCTCATGGGCGAAAGATTATTGTGTATGGCCTGCCGTGCAGATCAAAAGCACCCCCTTAGGGAAAAGCCTCTCTCCCATTTGCATCCCAGCACCCTGCTCTGCACTGGGTCCCGGACTGGCTTCAGCAATTGTAGAGTCCCCCGGGCTGGAAGTAGGATCCGTCACATGCCCGGTGCTATTCTCCCTGCTTGGAGAGTGAACAAATCAACAAACGGGGCAAAACTAAACTGCCGGCTCCCCAAGCCAGGAAACCAGGGTAGGCACAGCTCCTTTGCCTAGCCACAAGCATAAAGGATCCACGGACTTTGAGTGCCCTTCCCCCTGCATAGACTTGTGTGGGCCCATTTCAACAGCATAGGCCCTCATTACCACAGTACATGGGTATGTACCAGAACTCTAACTTCAACTGTTTCAGCTGTGAAAAAGCAGGTTCTTGACATTTGACACTGCTCTGCCCATTAGGCAGGGTCGTCACCTACCCACTTCACGAGCCTGAGAACTGGTGGCTCCACCCACACCACCTAACCACCTGTGATAACAGCCCATGAATAAGAGGTGCCCCCCAGTCCCTAAAGCCAACAGCATTAGCTGCTCATAGTCCAGCTGCAAAACCCACCCACCTACACACACTAGGGAACAGAGACACGCCTTCCTCCTGAGCACTCAGGGGTGGCCATTAGCCCCCTGCCTTATTCACAGTGTGTAACCATGATACAGCCAGATGCCTGTGCCTACACCAATCACCCATGCCTCTCTAGGACTGTAAGCGAAAGCCTACACCAAACACTTGGTGGCTATCTACCCGGGCATCTAAGCTGAATCCACAGAGGAGTGGGCAAACTCTTGAGCTCACAAACCTAGTAACAGATCTAACCATCTGGTGACAGGACATTAGAGCTTCAAAGGTGCCACTAATCAAACCAGCTCATATGAGCAGCCTATTTAGGCATATCAAAACAAAATAACAAGCTAGGACACAGTAAATAAACATAAATAAGTATAATAACTTATTGACGGCTCGGAGACGACAGTCAATATCAAATCACATAAAGAAGCAATCCATGATGGCTTCAGCAAGCTCCCAAAATAAACGATCTAGAAATTTTCCAAGGAGAAAAATTTCTTGGAATTACCAGCAGCAGAATACAAAAGATTAACATACAGACCTCTTCAAGAAATTAGAAAGGAAATTAAGCAAAACACAGAACATACAATAGAGAAAATTAGAAAGATTAGAAAAGAGCATAATAACAAATTTAACAGGCCGCAAGAATCCATAGAAAGACAGCAATCACAAATCCAGAAAATTAACAATAAAATTTTGGAATTAGACAACTCTACAGAAAGTCATAGGAGCAGAATTAACGCAATGGAAGTTAAAATTATTGAGACTGAAGATAAAGCACTTGACACCAACTTAGTTGAAGAAAAATCACAAAAAGGATTTTAAAAAAATAAAGAAACCCTAACAATTATGGGGGACTCCAACAAGAAAAATAACCTATGAGTGACTGGAGTACCAGAACGAGGTAACAGAAAATACAAAGAGAATTGTTGAATATTTGTTGACAGAAAACTTCCCTGATATCATGAAAGATGACAACACATCTACCCAAGATGCTCATCAAACCCCACATAAAGAAGATCCCAAAAGAAAGTCATCAAGACATATTATAAACAAACCTGTCAAAACCAAAGACAGAGGATTTTAAGAGCAGCTAGGGATTTAAAAAAAAAAAAAAAAAAAAAACTCATCTATAAAGAAGAGTCAATAAGTTCAGACTACTCAGCAGAAACCATGCAGGCAAGAAGGCAACGGGATGACATAAAGACTTGGAGAAAAAAACTGCCAGCCAAGAATTACATATCCAGCAAAACTGTCTCTCAAACATGATAGCAAAATTAGGGCATTTCCAGATAAACAGAAGTTGAGGGAATTTGCAAAAACCAAAACAAAATTACAAGAAATACTAAAGGGAGTCCTCTCGTTAGAAAATCAATAACATCAGATAACAACCCAAGACTAGAACACAGGACAGAGCAGCCAGATATCAACCCACATAGAGAAATCACAAAAGTAAATCAAACCTGAAACACTAAAAACAGGGAAACAGATGTCAATATGTAAAAACTGACAACATTAAAACAACAAAAACGGACTTACAAAATATAGACATAGATTTTTCACACAAAAAGAAAACCGAGACGATTTACGTAAATAAAAGACTAGTATAAACTTAGAAAAATAGGAGTAAATATTAAAGTAACCAAAATGGATACCAACAATCTTAGAAATCAAATTAAAACACTAGAAAAATATAAAGATTCAGCAAACACAAAATCAACACCAATGAAAGAGATGAAAAGAAAATACACAAAAAAAGTGACTCAGCACAGAAAATTAAGCAGAACAAAAGAAAATGTGAACAAAACACAAAAAAAGACATCAAAACGACGGCAGTAAACTCATACCTATCAATAATTACGCTGAACGGACTAAATGCACCAATAAAAAGACAAATGGTAGCAGACTGGATTAAAAAAACACGATCCGTCTATATGCTTGCTGACTACAAGAGACACGCTTTAGACTTAAAGACACAAACTAAAACTAAAAGAATGGCAAAAAAGGTATCAAGCAAACAACACTCAAAAAAGAGCAGAAGTGGCAATATTAATCCCTGACAAACTAGACTTCAAGTAAAACACACCACAAAGGATAAGGAAGGACCCTATATAATGATTAAAGGGTCAATACACCAGGAGAACATAACTACAATAAATATTTACGCACCCAATCACAGGACTCCAAAATACATAAAACAAACTCTCACAGCACTGAAAAGACAGACAACTCCACAACAGTAGTAGGAGACTTCAACACACCATTTTTGGTGAAGGACAAAACATCCAGAAAGAAGCTCAACATAGACATGGAAGAGCCTAATGCTACAATCAACCAACTTGATGTCACAGACATATACCGAACACTACACCCAACAGCAGCCAAGTAAACCTTCCTTTCCAGTGCACACAGAACGTTCTCCAGCAGAGACCACATATTAGGCCATAAAGCAAGCCTTAACAAAATCCAAAGCACTGAAATATTACCAAGCATCTTTTCTGACCATAAAGTCATAAAAGTATAAATCAACAACAAAAAAAGCAAGGAAAAAAAATCAAACACATGGAAACTGAACAACACCTTGTTCAAAAACTATTGGGTTATAGAAGAAATTAAGGATGGAATAAAGAAGTTCACAGAACCAAACGAAAATGAAAACATATCCTAGCACAACCTCTGGGACACAGCAAAAGCACTGCTCAGAGGTCAGTTTAGAGCAATAAATGCACACATCCAAAAAGAAGAGCCATAATCAAAACATCAACCCTTCAACTGCAAAAGGTAGAAAGACAGCAGCAATAGAAGCCCTCAGATGCCAGAAAAAAGGAAATAATAAGAATTAGTAATAAGAATTAGGGCAGAATTAAATGAAATAGAGAATAGAAAAACAGTTGAAAGAATTAACAAGACCAAAAGCTAGTTCTTTGAAAAGATCAACAAAATTGATAAACCATTGGCCAAACTGACAAGAGGAAAACAGGAGAGAAAACAGATAACCCGTACAAGAAATAGGATGGGTGACATCACAACAGACTCAACTGAAATTAAAAGAATCATAACAGAATACTACGAAAAACTGTACTCTGACAAATTTGAAAACCTAGACAAAATGGACAAATTTCTAGAAACTCACTACCTACCTAAATTAACACAAACCAAGGTAGAACAACTAAATAAACCTGTAACAAAACAAGGGATTGAAAAGGCAATTAAAAAACTCCAATCAAAAAAAAACCTCTGGCTTGGATGGCTTCACTGGAGAATTCTATCAAACATTCAGTGAAGCGTTAACACCACTACTACAAAAAGTATTTTAGAGCATAGAAAAGGATGGAATACTCCGAAACTCACTCATGAAGCCAGTATAACCCTGATACGAAAACCAGGTAAAGACACCACAAAAAAAGAAAATTACAGACCTATATCCCTCATGAACATTGATACAAAAATCCTTAACAAAATTCTAGCCAATAGAATTCAGAAACGTATCAAAAAAAAACTCACCATGATCAAGTGGGATTTACACCAGGTATGCAGGGATGGTTCAACATAAGGAAAACAATCAGTGTAATCCATCACATGAATAAAACAAAAGACAAGAACCACATGATCTTATTAATGCATACTGAAAAAGCATTTGACAAAGTCCAGCACCCGTTCATGATAAAAACTTTCAACAAAATAGAAACAGAAGGGAAATTCCTCAATATAATTAAGGGCATTTATACAAAGCCAACAGCCAACATCAATCTAAATGGAGACATTGACAGCATTTCCCTTGAGAATGGGAACAAGACAAGGGTGTCCTTTATCATCACTCTTATTCAACACTGTGCTGGAGTTCCTAGACAGAGCCATTAGGCTAGGAAAAAAAAAGGGGCATCCAAATAAGCAGAGAAGAAGTCAAAAAGCATCTCTATTTGCAGATGATATGATCTTATACACAGAAAACCCCAAAGAATCTACATGAAAACTACTGGAACTAATAGAAGATTTCAGCAAAGTTTCAGAATACAACATAAACATACAAAAATCAGTTGGATTCCTTTACATCAACAAAAACAAACTCGAAAAGGAAATCACCAAATCAATACCATTTACAATAGCCCCCAAAAAGATAAAATACTTAGGAATACAACTCACCAGAAATGTAAAAGATCTATACAGTGAAAACTACAAGACACTACTGTGAGAAACCAAAAGAGACCTGTGTAAGTGGAAAAACATACCTTACTCATGGATAGGTAGACAAACATAATGAAAATGTCAATTCTACCCAAAACAATCTACAGATACAATGCAATCCCGATCCAAATTCCACCAGCATTTTTTAATGAGATGGAGAAACCAATCACCAACTTCATATGGAAAGGGAAGGGGCCCCGAATAAGTAAAGCATAACTCAAGAAGAAAAACAAGGTGGGAGGCCTCACACTACCTGATTTTAGAACCTATTATACTGCCACAGTAGTCAAAACAACCTGGTACTGGTACAAAAACAGATACATAGACCAATGGAAGAGAATTAAGAATGCAGACCTAAATTCATCCACCTATGAGCAGCCGATATTTGACAAAGGCCCAAAGTCCATTTACTGGGGAAAAGAGTGTCTCTTTAACAAATGGTGCTAGCATAACTGGATATCCACCTGCAAAAAACTGAAACAAGACCCCATACCTCACACCATGCACAAAAACTAACTCAAAATGGATCAAAGACTTAAATATAAAATCGAAAACGATAAAGATCATGAAAGAAAAAATAGGGACAACACTAGAAGTCCTAATACATGGCATACGCACAATACGAACCATAAGTAACAATACACAAGCACAAGAAGAGAGACCAGAAAAATGGGAGCTCCAAAAAATCAAACACTTATGCTCATCAAAACACTTCATCAAAAGAGTAAAAACACAACCTGAAGACTGGGAAAAACTCGTTGGCTACAACAAATCCACTCAGCGTCTAATCTCTAAAATCTACAAGATACTGCAAAACCTCAACCACAAAAAGACAACTCAATTAAAAAATGGGCAAAGGATATGAACAGGCACTTCGCCAAAGAAGACATTCAGATGGTTAGTAGACACATGAGGAAACGCTCACTATCATCAGCCATTAGAGAAATGCAAATCAAACTACAGTGAGATACCATCTCACCTCAAGAAGGCTAACATGAATGCAAAAAACACAAATGAGTAAATGTTAGGGAAGTTGTGGAGAAACTGGAACCCTTATATACTATTGGTGGGAATGTAAAATGGTACAACAACTTTGGAAAGCGATTTGACACTTCCTCAAAAAGCTAGAAATAGAAGTACCACACGATCCAGCTATCCCACTCCTTGGAACATATCCTAGAGAAATAAGAGCCGTCACACAAACAGATACATGCACACCCATATTCATTGCAGCACTGTTCACAACAGTAAAAAAATGGAAACAACCTAGGTGCCCATCAATGGAAGAAAGGATAAACAAATTATGGTATAGCCACACAATGGAATACTACGCAACAATAAAGAACAACGATGCAGCCATGAAACATCTTATAACATGGAAAAAGCTAGAGATCATTATGCTGAGTGAATTTAGTCAATCACAGAAGGACAAATATTGTATAAGATCACTGTTATAAGAACTCAAGAAAAGGTTTTAACACAGAAAAAAATTCTTTGATGGTTACAAGGGTGGGGAGGGTGGGTGAGGGTTATTTACTAACTAGATAGTAGATAAGAATTATCTTAGGTGAAGGGAAGTTTCCTGAATACAATCAAACACTTTGAAGGACAGAGTATCAGGGGTAGGGCTCTGGGGACCATGCTTTTAGGGGACATCTAGGTCAACTGGTATAACAAAGCTTATTAAGAAAATGTTCTGCATCCTAGTTTGCTGAGTGGCGTCTGGGGTCTTAAAAGCCAGCAAGCAGCCATGTAAGATGCATCAATCGGTCCCAACCACCTGAAGTAAAGGAGAATGAAGAACACCAAAGACACAAGGAAAGTAGTAGCCCAAGAGACAGAAAGGGCTACATAAACCAGAGACTTCATCAGTCTGAGACCACAAGAACTAGATGGTGCCCGGCTACCACCAATGACCGCCCTGACGGGGAACACAACAGAGAGTCTCGGATGAGGCAAGAGAAAGGTGGGGTGCAGAACTCAAATTTCAGTAAAAAGACCAGACTTAACAGTCTGACTGAGACTGGAGGAACCCCGCAAAGCATGGCCCCAGGATTCTCTATCAGCCCAAAACTAAAACAATTTCCGAGGCCAACTCTTCAGGCAGAGATTGGACTGGACTGTGGGACATAAAGTGATACTCATGAGGAGTGTGCCTCTTAGCTCAAGTAGATACAAAAGACTAAACAGGCACCTTCTCTCAGGAGTGAGATGGGAAAGCAGAGAGGGTTAGGAGCTGGGTGAATGGACATGGGGAATCAGGAGTGGAAAGGAGGAATGTGTTGTCACAGTATGGGGAGAGCAAGTAGAGTCACATAAAAATGCATGTATGAATTTATGTACGGGGAAAAAAATATCTAAGTATCTTTATTAACATAAATAGAAAAACTGTATAAAAAAAAAGAGACAAATGGATCCGAATTCAGGGCAATCGTGAATATAATTTTGGATGGCTAAATAAATATAAATATAACCTTACCTTGTCCTATGACTATGACGGCTATTCCTTTTTCTAGTTCTTCAATACCTTTCTTATACCATTCCACAGCTTGCTCCTTCTGTCCTGTTTTGAAATAGAAATAATTATTTGTATATACCACGAGCATAAACATTTCCCGAAGAGTGCCATTAATAAGTGATACATAAAAAAGAGAATTGTGACCAAATAAATTTGAAAAACAATACAGTATTACCTCTTATTGCCTTTACCATCTCAATATACACTGTGAATCCCCAAAAGGGGAAATATAGTCTGCAGTGGTTTCCCAAATTTTAGGACTATGTCTATTATTTGCTTATCAATTCATGGTATTGATATTTATAACCACTGAAATATTTCAGCTGTACCAGGAATATTAACATGATTTCAATAATGGTGAGAAAAAGCACCATTTAATCTAATTATATTCAAATCTACTGTAATAATGTTCCTTGTTGGGCACCTCCTTTTTAGAGTAAGCTTTTAACAAACAATTGCATCGTGACAACTGGTACGTGAGATTCTAACTGTGGTATTTAGTAATACAGTTTCTTTGAACCAAACAACTGGTTTACAATACTAATTCTTGATTCAAGTTAAGTTCAAAGAGGATATAAAAATTAATCATAATCCATAAGGCACAGCAGTCCAGGGACAAAGATTAGAAGGCAGGAGGGGACAGGAAAGCTGGTGATAGGGAACCCAAGATTTAGAAGGGACAGTGTTGACATGTCGTGGGGTTGTTAGCCATTGTCATAGGGCAGTATGTGCACTGTTTAATGAGAAACTATTTGTTCCGTAAACCATCTAAAGTACAAAAAAAAAATTATCTATGTGAGATCAAGGTGACAACAGCAACTCAAAACGTTTGATGGGAAGCCTAGGGGGCAGTGATTTGAAGATAATGGTGATGGAATAATTTGGAAAAGAATAGTGAGAATAGCAACACAACTGGAAGAATGTAATCAATGTCACTGAATTGTACATGCAGAAACTTTTGAAATGGTGTAATTTTGGCTATGTATATTTTCACCAAAAAAATGATCCTCCAAGGTCCAGAAGGGAGCGTGTTGACATGTCGTGGGGTTGTTAACCAATGTCATAAAACAATACGTGTGCTGTTTAATGAGAAACTGTTTGTTCTGTAAACCGTCATTTAAAATACAATAAAAAAAATCATGATCAAAATAACTATAAGTAGGATGTACTTCTGTACAGGGATAATTATACGCAAATCTCACCGCTTTTGAAAATTAATTTCTTGGTCCTTACCATCTACAATGCTTCAGAAGCAACTAATATAAAAATACAGTAAAACAAAGGTAGAAATCATCTATTAGAATGTTGTTTTTCATTACTTCCCAATTCATGTCCCCATTTAATCAAACAAAATTTCCCATGTCATTCTTTCAAATTCAAATCAATAAAATATGAAACTCTTTAATAACTGTGGTAGTTAAAGTTGTGTGTCAACTTGGCTAGGGCATAATTATCAGTGGCCTGGTAGTTGTAACGAAGTTTGGCAGCTGTGGAAGAATGTAATCACTTCCATAGTAAGATCTGATGTAATCACCTCTATGATGAGATATTTTGTGAGCAGCTGATTAGTTGAAAAGGAGTTTCCTTGGGGGTGGATTTTCCAATATAGGTGGATTTTCTGACAAAGCTCGCTGGCTTTTCCTCGCTTTAATCCTGCAGCTGGCTCCTATACATCTAACCTCCTGTTCTTGGAACTTGAGCTAGCAGCTTATCTGCCAATCTTGGGATTTGTCAGCCTCCACAGTCTGTGAGCCAGAGGCCTGCTGTCTGATCTGCCGATCTTGGGTTCACCAGCCCTTGCAGATATGTGAGTCAGAAGAAACCTTCAGCCTGACCCACGGACTTTTTCCAGCCTCTACATCCGTGTAAGCCACTTCCTTAATATAAATCTCTCTATATATAATTTATGTCCTTTACTAATTTTATTTCTCTAGAGAATCCAGCCTAAGACATTACTACGGAGTAGAAAAGATCTTGTTATAGTTACAACACACAATAACTAAGAAATGCTGTCTACCACTCTTGACAGGGACCACAACGTAGGGTCTGGGACCGAGTGGGAAAAAAATGTAGAACAATGTTCAAATTCATAAAACAAGACCAGACTTACTAGTCTGACAGAGACGGGACAAACCCCCAAGACTATAGCCCCCAGACACCCTGCTAACTCAGAACGGAAGCCACTCCTGAAGCCCATTTTTCAGCCAAAGACTGAAAAAGGCCTATAAAACAAACGGCAACACGCGTGAGGAACATGCTTCATACTTCAATCAGGTACATGAGACCAACTAGGCAACTCCTGCCCAAAGACAGACAAGAAAACAGGAAGGAACAGGAAAATTGGACACATGGACATGGGGAAACTGGAGTGGAAAGGGGGAGTGTGCTGACACACCGCGGGGATTGCAAACAGTGTCACAAAACAATCTGTGAATAAATTTTTGAATGAGAAACTAATTTGCACTGCTTTCACTGAAAAAAATTAAAAAAAAAAAAAAAGAGAAGAAATGCTGTGTCTCCTTATGTGAGTATACTACCCCTTCCTCCATTTCCTCATTGCAAAAATAATCACTGAACTAGATTCAGGCTATCCGTATTTTACAAAGTGGCTGATACAGAAAAACTGCTCAAGAAGTCTTGGTAATGACACATGAAGAAATCATTAAGAGTTTATTGTAAACTGGTTCAAATTATTTGGATGTAAATTTGTTTACATATTTTTTCAAATTATTAAAAAAAAGGGAAGACAGAACTGATGATGAAGGGCACAAGGAAATTTGCGGACTGTTGGGAACCTTCAATATATTGACCACAGTGCTGGCTACCCAACTGTGTAAGTTTGTCAAAACTCATAGAAATGTACCCTGAAGAGATGAATTTTACTGTATGTAAATTATACCTCAATAAGTGCAATACTCCAGCATTTATGTATGAGGATATTTGTTGTGGCTTGGATTATAATACCAGAACTAAAACTCTGATTACAATAACAAAATTATATTACACGAGAAAAACTAGAAAATTTATTTTTAAAAAATGTTTGAAGGGAGTGGAGAGCTTCTAAAACAGTGAAAATTGTTAAGACCAATATCTAGAAGAGGAGGAAAGTTGAAAGAGGTAAGCACTTGGGTCACTTTTCCGGTTAATGTGATTGCTAATTCTGAAGGCAAAACTGAGTGAGAAACTGAGCAGTTTTCAGCCACTCATGAAAGTAAGTTGATTAAAAATGAATTTCAGGGTAGGCCAAGAAGAAAAGTCATGGCAAACACCTCAGGATTTTGGTTGGAACACTGAAGGGCTGTCTCTGAAGTAAAAAACAGGTTAGCCCACGCAAGTACTAAAGTCCAAATTCAAGTCTTCCATCCCTCAAAGTAGGGATCACCCTTTTAATTAATTTACAGTAGAAAATCAAAACTTCCAGTGGCCTAGAGTGTACAAAAGGATGTTGATATACTTTAGTATATACTTCCCTGATACCGTGAAAAAATGACAAGATATCTATCCAAGATGCTCATCGAACCCCACATAAGGTAGATCCCAAAAGAAAATCATCAAAACATATTATAATCAAACTTGCCAAACACAGAGAATTTTAAGAGCGGCTAGAGATAAACGAAAAGTCATCTATAAAGAAGAGTCAATAAGAATAAGCTGAGGACACTCAGCAGAAACCATGCAGGGAAGAAGGCAATGGAATGACATATATAAAGCCTTGGGGAAAAAAAACTGCCAGCCAAGAATTACATATCCAGCAAAACTGTCTCTCAAATATGATGGCGAAATTAGGGCATTTCCAAATAAACAGAAGTTGAGGGAATCTGCAAAAACCAAACTAAAATTACAAAAAATACTGAAGGGAATCCTCCAGTTAGAAAATCAGTAACATCAGATAACAATCCAAGACTAGAACACAGGACAGAGCAACCAAATATCAACCCACATAAGAAAGTCACAAAACTAAATCAAAGCTGAAACACTGAAAATAGGGAAACAGATATCAATATAAAAGCTGACAACATTAAAACAACAAAGAGGGACTTACAAAACATAGACATAAATTTTTCATATGGAGAGGAAATCGAGGCGATATAAAGAAATAAAAGACTCGTATAAACTTCGAAAAATAGAGGTAAATATTAAGGTAACCACAACAGATACTAAAATCTTAGAAGCCAAAATAAAACACTAGAAAAATATAAAGACTCAGCAAACACAAAATCAACACCAATGAAAAAGATGAAAAAAAATACATAAAGAAAAACGACTCAGCATAGAAAATTAAGAGAAACAAAGAAACTGTGAACACACAAAAAAAGAAATCAAAATGACAGCATTAAACTCTTACCTATCAATAATTACACTGAATGTAAATGGACTAAATGCACCAATAAAGAGAGAGTGGGAGATTGAATAAAAAAACACGATCCGTTTATATGCTGCCTACAAGAAACACACCTTAAAGACACAAACTAAAACTCAAAGAATGGAAAAAATATATCAGGCAAACAACACTCAAAAAAGAGCAGGAGTGGCAATATTAATATCTGACAAAATAGACTTCAAAATAAAACCCACCACAAAGAATAAGAAAGGACACTATATAATGATTAAAGGGTCAATACACCAGGAGAACATAACTATAATAAATATTTATGCACCCAATCACAGGGCTCCAAAATGCATAAAACAAACTCTAACAGCACTGAAAAGAGAGACAGACAGCTCCACAATAGTAGTAGGAGACCTCAACACACCATTTTTGGTGAACGACAAAACATCCAGAAAGAAGCTCAACATAGACACGGACGAGCTAAATGCTACAATCAACCAACTTGATCTCACAGATATATACCGAACATTGCAGCCTACAGCAGCCAAATATATTCTCCTTTCCAACACATGCTGAACATTCTCCAGAACAGACCACATATTAAAACATAAAGCAAGCCTTAACAAAATCCAAAGCATCAAAATATTACAAATCATCTTTTCTGACCATAAAACCATAAAAATAGAAATCAACAACACAAAAAGCAAAAAAAAAAAATCAAACATATGGAAACTGAACAACACCTTGCTCAAAAACTACTGGGTTACAGAATAAACTAAGGATGGAATAAAGAAATTCACAGAATCAAATAAGAATGAAAACACATCCTACCAGAACCTTTGGGACACAGCAAAAGCAGTGCTCAGAGGTCAGTTTGTAGCAATAAATGCACACATCCAAAAAGAAAAAAGGGCCATAATGAAAACAGCAACCCTACAAATGGAACAATTAGAAAGAGAGCAGCAAAAAAAGCCCTCAGGCACCAGAAGAAAGAAAATAATACGAATTAGAGCACAATTAAATCAAATAGAAAATAGAAAAACATTTGAAAGACTTAACGAGACCGAAAGCTGGTTCTTTGAAAGATCAACAAAATTGATAAATCATTGGACAAACTGACAAAAGAAAAACAGGAGAGGGAGCAGATAACCCATATAAGAAACAAAATGGGTGGTATCACAATCAGAACAGAATACTATAAACAACTGTACTCTAACAAATTTGAAAACCTAGAGAAAATGAACAAATTTCTAGAAACTCACTACCTAGCTAAACTAACACAGAGGTAGAACAACTAAATAAATCTGTAACAAAAGAAGAGATTGAAAAGGTAATTAAAAAACTCCGAAGGAAAAAAAGCCCAGGCCTGGATGGCTTCACTAGAGAATTCTACCAAACATTCAGAGAAGAGTTAACACCACCACTACTGAGACATTTCAGAGCATAGAAAAGGGTGGAACACTCCCAAACTCATTCTGTGAAGCCAACATAACCCTGATACCAACACCAGGTAAAGACACCACACACAAAAAAAAATTACAGACCAACATTAACATTGATAGAGAAATTCTCAACAAAATTTTAGCCAATAGAATTCAGCAACATATCAAAAAAATAATAAACCATGTTCAACTGGGATTTATACCAGATATTAGGTATGCAAGCATGGTTCAACACTAGAAAAACTATCAATGTAATCCATCACATAAATTAAACAAAAGACAAGAACCTCATGATCTTATCAATCAATGCTGAAAAGGCATGTGACGCACTCCAAGATGCATTCATGATTAAAACTCTCAACAAAATAGGAACAGAAGGCAAATTCCTCAACATAATTAAGGGCATTTATACAAAGCCGACAGCCAACAACACCCTAAATGGAAACTTTGAAAGCATTCCCCTTGAGAACGGGCACCAGACAAGGATGCCTTTTATCACCACTCTTATTCAACACTGTGCTGGAGGTCCTAGTCACAGCAATTAGGCTAGAAAAAGAATAAAGGGTATCCAAATTGGTAAGAAAAAAGTAAACGTACCCCTATTTGCTGATTATATGATCTTATACACAAAAAACCCCCCAAGAATCTAAAAGAAAACTACTAGAACTCATCGAAGATTTCAGCAAAGTATCAGGACACAAGATAAACATAGAAAAATCAGTTGGCTTCATTTACACCAACAAAGAGTACTTCGAAAAGGAAATCACCAGATCAATACCATTGACAACAACAGACAAGGTAAAAAACTTAGAAATACATCTAACAAGAGACGTAAAAGATCTATACAATGAAAACTCCAAGACACTACTGCAAAAAACAAAAAGAGACCTGCCTAAGTGGAAAAATATACCTTGCTCATGGATAGGTAGACTCAACATTGTAAAAATGTCGATTCTACCCAAAGCGATCTACAGATACAAGGCAATCCCGATCCAAATTCCACCCGCATTTTTTAATGAGATGGAGAAATAAAACACCTACTTCATAAGGAAACCGAAGAGGCCTCAAATAAGTAAAGCAGTACTCAAGAAACAGAACAAGGTGGGAGGCCTCACACTACCTGATTTTAGAACCTATTATACTGCCACGGTAGTCAAAACAGCCTGGTACTGGTACAACAACACACACATAGACCAATGGAAGAGAATTGAGAATCCAGACCTAAATCCATCCCACCTATGAGCAGCTGGTATTTGACAAAGGCCCAAAGTCCGGTAATTCGGGAAAAGACAGTCTCTTTTAACAAATAGTGCTGGAATCACTGGACATTCATCTGCAAAAGACTGAAACATGACCCATACCTCACACCATGCACAAAAACTAACTCAAAACGGGTCAAAAGATTAAATATAAACTCGAAAATGATAAAGATCATGGAAGAAAAAATAGGGACAGTGCTAGGAGCCCTAATACATGGAATAAATATAATACGAACCATAAGCAACAATGAACAAGCCCCAAAAGAAAGACCAGATAAATGGAAGCTCTTAAAAATCAAACACATATGCTCAACAAAAGACTTCACCAAAAGATTTAAAAGACAACCTACAGACTGGAGAAAAATTTTTGGCTATGACAAATCTGATCAGCATCTAATCTCTAAAATCTATAAGATCCTGTAAAGGCTCAACAAAACAGAAATAACCCCACTAAAAAATGGGCAAAGAATACGAACAGGCACTTCGCCAAAGAAGATATTCAGGTGGCTAACAGATGAAGAAATGCTCACGATCATTCGCCGTTAGAGAAACGCAGATCAAAACTACAATGAGCTATCATCTCACCCCGACAAGGCTAAAATTAATTTTAAAAAAAACACACAAAATAATAAATGCTGGAGAGGTCTTGGAGAAACTGGAACACTTATACACCAATGGTGGCAATGTAAAATGATAAAACTACTTTGGGAATAAGTTTGGCACTTCCTTAAAAGCTAGAAATAGAAGTGCCATACGATCCAGCGATTCTACTCCTTGGAATATATCCTAGGGAAATAAGAACCATCACACGAATATATATGCACACTCATGTTCACTGCAGCACTGTTCACAATAGCAAAAAGATAGAAACAACCTAGGTGTTGATCAACGGAAGAATGAATAAACCAATTATGGTATATCCCCACAATGGAATACTACACAACGATAACGAACAACGATGACGCCGTGAAACATTTTATAACATGGAGCTACAGATTATACTGACTGAATTTAGTCAGTCACAGAAGGACAAATATTGTATAAATCAACTATTAAAAGAACTCAAGAAAAGGTTTAAACACAGAAGAAAACATTCTTTGATGGTAACGGGGGAGAGTGAGGGTTACTTACTAACTAGACAGTAAGTAAGAATTATCTTAAGTAAATGGAAGGACAGTACACACTACAGGGGAAGTCAGAACAACTGGACTAAACCAAAGCTAAGACGTTTCCTGAATACAATCAAACACTTTGGGGGACAGAGTAACAAGGGTAGGGGCCTGGGGATCATGCTTTCAGGGGACATCTAAGTCAAGTGGCATAACAAAGCTTATTAAGAAAAATGTTCTGCATCCTACTTTGGTGAGTGGCGTCTGGGGTCTTAAAGCTTGCAAGTGGCCATCAAAGATGAATTAATTGGTCCCAACCACCTGGTGTAAGGAAGAATGAAGAACACCAAAGACACAAGGAAAGTAGTAGCCCAAGACACAGAACGGGCCACATAAACCAGAGACTTCATCAGCCCGAGACCACAAGAACTAGATGGTGCCCGGCTACCACCAATGACCACCCTGACAGGGCACACAACAGAGAACCCTGGATGGGGCAGGGGAAAGGTGGGGTGCAAAACCCAAATTCTAGCAAGAGGACCAGACTTAATGGTCTGAGACTGGAGGAACCCCAGAAAGCACAGCCCCTGGATTCTCCATCAGCCCAGAACTAAAAGAATGTCCAAGGCCAACTCTTCAGACAGGGATTGGACTGGAATGTGGGACATAAAGTAATACTGATGAGGAGTGTGTCTGTTAGCTCAAGCAGATACAGGAGACTAAACAGGCAGCTTCTGTCCGGAGGTGAGAAAAACTGCTGAGACATGAGTGTGCCCAAAAGATGTTTTATTCTATATGATGACTACTGTGAGTAGTTAACAAAAATTTACGAAGAGAAAAAACAACGAAAAGCTATATCAGCATATTAATATCCTCACTGGCTTGGCAGGAAGATTACAGATCAATTGTGAAGAAAGTTACCAAATAAGGTTATAAGGTTTAATTTTATCCTACATTAGGAAAGATATAAACTGCAATAAAAAACAATTAGAAAGAGAACAAAGAATAAACTCCCTAACAGTAGCTGCTCTTCTGTCTCTTTAGTGCAAACGTCACTAAATATTCTTGAAGAAAAACCTGAGAGTGTTTATTTTGTATTTAACAAAACATAATGTTATCCTTCTAGAAAAGTTTGGTATCATCTCAATGTCTAACTATCAGATTAATTCCTTCCTAGTTCTAATCATATAACACAACCTTACCAGGCCCAAAAAAATTAAGTCTGAAATCAATCTTTTCAAAATGGTAGGTGTCTTAGAGTTTTAGAAAGAAACTACACCAAATCTGACATTTGTGAATTTTATTCTGTATCGTCATTTCCTGAAAACAGATGTGAATAAGTAAGAATTTTCTGTAACTGCTTAAACACAGTTGGTTTATACAGACTCAGAAAATTATATGGCAGTATTTTTTTAAAACCTGCTGTTTTGACACGGGGCCAAGATGGCGGAGTAGTCAGATGCTTCGTATGTTCCCTCTTACAACAAGGACCCAAAAAACAAAAAATGAAATCAATTATATATGACAATCTAGGAGCCCTGAACATCAAAGGCAAAGTTGAGGAAAAACAGTCTGAGTGGTAGAGGGAGGGACAGATGGTTCAGAAGCAGCAAGCAGTTGCCAGACCTGACCTGGCAGGAGCCAGAACCCTTCAGGCTAGATAGGCTTGCTTGCACGATGAGACAAGCAGCAGCATTCAGGAGAGACCAAGTGGTATAGAGTCTACTCACGCCTCCAGAACCAGTGAAAGTTGGCGCTGAATCGGCAAAAAATGAGTACATGCGTTTAACCTACTACGCGGATAAGACACACCCCTTTTGTGAAAAACCTCTCTCTCATTTACTCTGCACCAGGTCCCGGGCCAGCTTCAGACACTGTCAAGTCCCCTGGGCCAGAAGAGGGACGCATCAAGTGCCCTGAACCATTCTCCTGGCCTTAGAGAGGGAACAAATTAAAATACAGGGAAAAATAATCTGCCAGCTCTCCTAAGCCAGGAACTCAGGATAGGCAAAGCCTCTTTGCCTAGGCAGAGGCATAAGGGGTATACGGACTTAGAATGCCTTTCACCTCTGCACAGACCTGTGTGGGCCCATTTCAACAGTGCAGACCCTCATTACCACAGTACAACAGGGTATATACCTGAAGCCTAACTTCAACTGTATCAACTACATGGTGAAGTAGCAGGTTCATGACATTTGACACTGCTCTGCCCATTAAGCAGGGTCCTCACCTACCCATATCAGGGGCCTGAGGACTGGGGGCCTCCACCCACGCCACCTAGCCACCCCCCAGCAGGGGTCCAAGAAAAAGTGGTGTCTCCCAGTCCTTAAAGTCAACAGCATTGGGTGCCCATACTCCAGCTGCAAAACCCACCCACCTGCACGCTCTAGGGAACAGGGACACGCTTTCCTCCCAGACACTCAGGGGCAGCCGTCCGGCCACTGCCTTGCTCAGTGTGGGACCTTCTACTTCACCCAGATACCTGTGCCAAAACCAATCACCCCTGCCTGTCTAGGACTGTAGGTGAGAGCCTGCATCACACACTTGGTGACCAACTAACTTGACACCTGAGCAGAATCTATACAAGAAAAGTAAACAGACTCCTGGGCTCACATACCTAGTAACAGATCTAACCAACTGGTGACAGGATGTTAAAGCACCAAAGGCGCCAATAATCAAACTAGCTCACGTGAGCTTTCGGCATATCAAAACAAGAAATTAAGACACAGTTAGCAAACATAAAATAAACGAATACGATAAATTATAGATGTCTCAGAGACAACAGTAAATACGAGATTACATATAGAAGCAGACCAGGATGGCTTCAGAAAGCTCCCAACACAAAGAATCAAGAAATTTTCCATAGGAAGAGAATTTCTTGGAAGTACTGAAGGTAGAATACAAAATATTAATATACAGAACTCTTCAAGAATCAGGAAGGAGGGCAGGCAAAATGCAGAACAAGCCAAGGAACAAACCAACAAAACAATAGAAAAACTTAAAAAGATTAGAGAAGAGAATAATGACAAACTTAACAGGCTCCAAGAATCAATAAAGAGACAGCAATTAGAAATCCAGAAGATTAACAATAAAACTTCAGACTTAGACAACTCGACAAAAGATCGTAAGAGCAGAATTGAAGCAATGGAAGTCAGAATTAGTGAAATTGAAAATAAAGCACTTGACACCAACTTATTTGAGGAAAAATCAGATAAAAGAATTTTAAAAAATAAAGGAACCCTAAGAAATATGAGGGGCATGATCAAGAGGGATAACCTATGAGAGATTGGAGTACCAGAACAGGGGGTGATGAAAGAAAATACAGAGAGAACTGTTGAAGATTTGTTGGCAGAAAAATTCCCTGATATTGTAAAAGATGAGAAGATGTCTACCGAAGATGCTCATTGAACCCCACGTCAGGTACATCCCAAAAGAAAGTCACCAAGACACATTACAATCAAACTTGTCAAAACCACAGATAAAGAGAGAATTTTAAGAGCGACTGAGGATAAATGAAAAATAATGTACAGAGAAGAATCAATAACACTAAGCTTGGACTACTCAGCAGAAACCATGCAGGCAAGAAGGCAATGGGATGACACATATGAAGCCTTGAAGGAAAAAAAACTACCAGCCAAGAAAATTGTATTTCCAGCAAAACAAGTCTCTCAACTATGATGCCGAAATGAGGGCATTTCCAGCCGAACAGAAGTTTAAGGAATTTGCAAACCCAAACCAAAATTACAAGAAATACTAAAGGAAGGCCTCTGGTTAGAAAATCAATACCGGACAGAGCAACCAAATATTAACCCAGATACAGAAGTCACAAAAAATAAATCAAAACTAAAATACTAAAAATAGAAAAACAAACGTTAGTATGTACAAGTTGAAAACATTAAAACAAGAAAAGGGGGACTAAAAAATGTAGTCATAGATCTTTCATATGGAGAGGAAGTCAAAGCAATATAAAGAAATAAAAGAGTGGTTTAAACTTAGAAAAATAGAGGTAAATATTAAGGTTATCACAATGGAAACTAACAATTCTACATGTCAAAAAATAAAACAAGAAAAACATAAAAACTCAGCAAACACAATATCAACAACAATGAAAAAGATGATGAAACGGCTCAGCACAGAAAACTAAGTGGAACAAAGAAACTGAACAACACACAAAAAAAGACATCACAGCACTAAACTCATACCTATCAACAATTACACTGAATGTAAATGGACTAAATGCACCAATAAAGAGACAGAGATTGGCAGATTGGATAAAAAAACATGATCCATCTAGATGCTGCCTACAAGAGACACACCTTAAAGACACAAACTAAAACTCAAAGGATGGAAAAAAATATATCAAGCAAACAACACTGAAAGAGCAGGAGTGTCAATACTAATCTCTGACAAAATAGACTTTAAAGTACAATCCACCACAAAGGATAAGGAAGGGCAATATATAAAGATCAATATATCAGAAGAGTATAGCTATAATAAATATTTACACACCCAACAATAGGGCTCAAATTACATAAAACAAACTCTAACAGCATTGAAAAGAAAGATATATAGCTCCACAGTAATAGTAGAAGACTTCAACACACCACTTTGGCTGAAGGACAGAACATCCAGAAACAAGCTCACTAAAGACATGAAAGATCGAAACAGCACAATCAACTTGATCTGACAGACATACACAGGACACTCCACCCAACAGCAGCCAAGAATTCTTTCTTTTCCAATATACATGGAACACTCTCCAGAAGAGAGTCACATATTAGGCCATAAAGTAAGCCTTAACAGAATCCGAAGTATCGAAATATTGCACAGCATCTTTTCTGACTATGAAGCTATGAAACTACAAATCAACGACAGAAAAAGTGAGGAAAAAAAAATCAAACACATGGAAACTGAACAACGCTTTGCTCAAAAACTACTAGGTTATAGAAGAAATTAAGGATGGAATAAACAAATTCTCAAAATCAAATGAAAATGAAAATACATCCTACTAGAACCTTTGGAACACAGCAAAAGCTGTGCTCAGAGATCAGTTTATCACAATAAATGCACACATCCAAAAAGAAGAAATGGCCAGAACCAAAATGTTAACCCTACAACTCGAACAAGTAGAAAGAGAGCACTGAAAGCCATCATGCGCCAGAAGAAAAGAAATAATAAGAATTAGGGCAGAATTATATGAAACAGAGAATAGAAAAACAATCAAAAGAGTTAACAAGACCAAAAGCTGGTTCTTTGAAAAGATCAACAAAATCAATAAACCACTGGCCAACCGACACAAAAAAAAAAAAAACAGGAGAGGAAGCAAATAACCTGAATAATAAATGAGATGGGCGATATCACAAAAGACCAACTGAAATTAAAAGAATCATAATTACTATGAAAAATTGTACTCTAACAAATTTGAAACCCTAGAGAAAATGGATAAATTTCTAGAAACTCACTATCTACTTAGATTAACACAAACAGAGGTAGAACAATTAAATGAACCTATAACAAAAGAAGAAATTGAAAAAGTAATCAATTAACTCCCAACAGAAAAAGCCGTGGCCCAGACGGTTTCCCTAGAGAATTCTACCAAACTTTCAGAGAAGAGTTAACACCACTACTACTAAACGTATTTCAGAGCATAGAAAAAGATGAAATACTCCCAAACTCATTCTATGAAGCCAGCATAACCCTGATACCAAAACCAGATAAAGATACCACAAAAAAAGAAAATTACAGACCAATACCCCCATGAACATTGACGCAAAAATCCTGAACAAAATTCTACCCAATAGAATTCAGCAATATATCAAAAAAATAATTCACTATGAACAAGTGGGATTTATACCAGGTATGCAGGGATGGTTCAACATTACAAAAACAATCAGTGTAATCCATCACATAAATAAAACAAAAGACAAAAACCGCATGATCTCATTAATTGATGCAGAACGGGCATTTGACAAAGTCGAATACCCATTCATGATTTAAAAAAAAAAAAACTCTCAACAAAATAGGAATAGAAGGGAAATTCCTCAGCACAGTTAAGGGTATTTATACAAAGCCAACAGCTAACATCATCCTAAATCGAGAGAGTCCGAAAGCATTCCCATTGAGAATGGGAACCAGACAAGGATGCCCTTTATCACCACTCTTCTTCAACACTGTGCTGGAAGTCCTAGCCAGAGCAATTAGGCTAGAAAAAGAAATAAATGACATCCAAATTGGTAAGGAAAAATTAAAAGTATCTCTATTTGCAGATGATATGATCTTATACACAGAAAACTCCAAATAATCCACAAGAAAACTAATGGAGTTAATAGATTTTAGCAAAGTTTCAGGATACAATATAAATATACAAAAATCAGTTGGATTCCTCCACACCAACAAAGACAACTTCGAAAAGGAAATCATCAAATCGATATCATTTACAATACACCCAAGAAGAAAAAATACTTGGGAATAAATCTAACCAGAAACGTAGAAGATCTACTAGAAGACACTACTGCAACAAACAAAAAGAGACCTGAATAAGTGGAAAAACATACCTTGCTCATGGATAGGTAGACTCAACGTTGTGAAAATGTCAACTCTACCCAAAGCTATCTACAGATACAATGCAATCCCAATCCAAATTCCAACGGCATTTTTAAGGAGATGAAGAAACAAATCATCAGCTTCATTTGGAAAGGGATGAGCCTTCGGATAAGCAAAGCATTGCTGAAGAAGAACAAAGTGGGAGGCCTCACACTACCTGATTTTAGAACCTACTATGCCACCACGATAGTCAAAACAGCCTGGTACTGGTACAACAGAAACACAGACCAATGGAACAGAATTGAGAATCAAAAACAAATTCATCCATCTATGAGTGAGCTGATATTTGAAAAAGGCCCAAAGTCCATTAACCAGGGAAAAGACAGTCTCTTTAACAAATGGTGCTGGCATAACAGGATATTCATCTGCAAAAAAGTATAACAAGACCCATACCTCACACAATGCACAAACACTAACTCAAAATGGATCAAAGACCTAAGTATAATATGTAAAATAAGGACTATGGAAGAAAAATTAGAGAAAACACTAGGAGCCCTAACACATGGCATAAACGGAATACGAACCAAAAGTAACAACGCACAAACACCAGAAGGGAAACTAGATAACTGGGAGCTCCTAAAAATTAAACACTTAGGCTCATCAAAAGACTTCACTAAAAGGGTAGAAAAACAACCTACAGACGGAAAAAAATTCTGGCTACCACAAATCCGATTAGCATCTAATCTGTAAAATCTACAAGATACTGCAACACCTCAACAACAAAAAGACAAATAACCCAATTAAAAAACGGGCAAAGAATATGAATAGACACTTCACCAAAAAAGACATTCAGGCAGCTAACAGGCACGTGAGGAAATGCTCATAATCAATAGCCATTAGAGGAATGCAAATCAAAACTACAATGAGATACCATCTCACCCCAACAAGACTAGCATTAATCAAAAAAAACAAAATAATGTGTTGGAGAGGTTGTGGAGAGACTGGAACACTTACACAACGTTGGTGGGAATGTAAAATGGTACAACCACTTTGGAAATCAATTTGGCGCTTCCTTAAAAAGCTAGAAATAGACGTACCATATGACCCAGCAATCCCACTCTTTGGAATATATCCTAGAGAAGAGTCATCACACGAATAGATATATGCACACCCATGTTCACTGCAGCACTGTTCACAATAGCAAAAAGATGGAAACAACCTAGGTGCCCATCAATGGACAAATGGATAAACAAATTATGGCATATTCACATAATGGAATACTACACAACGATAAAGAACAACGATGAATCCATGAAACATAAAATGGAGAAAATCTGGAAGGCATTATGCTGAGTGAATTTAGTCAGTCTCAAAAGGAAAAATATTGTGTAAGACCACTATTACAAAAACTCAGAAGGTTTAAACGCAGAAGAAGACATTTTTTGATTGTTAGGAGGATAGGGAGGGGAGGGAGAGGGATATTAACTAGATAGCAGACAAGAATTACCTTAGATGAAGGGAAGACAACATACATTACAGGGGAAGTCAGCACAACTGAACTAAACCAAAAGCTAAGAAGTTTCCTGAATACAACCAAACACTTTGAGGGACAGAGTAGCAAGGGGGGGGGGATCTGGGGACCATGCTTTCAGGGGACATCTAGGTCAACTGGCATAACAAAGATTATTAAGAAAATGTTTTGTGTCTGGGGTCTTAAAAGCTAGTAAGCAGCCACCTAAGACACATCAACCGGTCCCAACCACCCGGAGTAAAGGAGAATGAAGAACACCAAAGACACAAGGAAAATATTACCCCAAGAGACAGAAAGGGCCACAAAACCAGAGACTCCATCAGCCCGAGACCTGAAGAACTAGATGGTGCCTGGCTACCACCAATGACCGCCCTGACAGGGAACACAACAGAGAGTCCCTAATGGAGCAGGAGAAAGGTGGGGTGCAGAACTCAAACTCTAGTAAGAAAACCACATTGAATGGTCTGAATGAGACTGGAGGAACCACAGAAAGCACGGCCCCCGGATTCTCTATCAGCTCAGAACTAAAACAATTTCTGAGGCCAACTCTTCAGACAGGGACTGGACTGGACTGTGGGACATAAAGTGATACTCGTAAGGAGTGTGCCTCTTAGGTCAAGTAGATACAAGAGACTAAATGGGCAGCTTCTGTCCAGAGGTGATATGGGAAGGTAGAGAGGGCTAAGAGCTGGCTGATTGGACATGGGGAATCAGAGGTGGAAAGGAGGAATGTGCTGTCACAGCATGAGGAGAGCAATTAGGGTCACATAACAATGTATGTATTAATTTCTGTATGGGAGACTAACTTGAAATGTAAACTTCATTTATACTA
>NW_004443941.1:35051224-35068029 GCF_000243295.1 Trichechus manatus latirostris
AATTGGTCCCAACCCACCTGGAGTAAAGGAGAATGAAAAACACCAAAGACACAAGGAAAATATTAGCCCAAGAGACAGAAATGGCCACATAAACCACAGACTCCATCAGCCTGAGTCTAGAAGAACTAGATGGTGCCTAGCTACCACCAATGACTGCCCTGACACGGAATACAACAGAGTCCCTGATGGAGCAGGAGAAAAGTGGGGTACAGAATTCAAATTCTAGTAAACTGACCAGACTTAATGGTTTGACTGAGATTGGAGGGACTCCAGAAGACATGTCCTCCGGACTCTCTGTTGGCCCAGAGCTGAAACCATTCCCAAGGTCAACTCTTCAGACAAAGATTAGACTGGACTATGGGACATAAAGTGATACTTGTTAGGAGTGTGCTTTTTAGTTCAAAAGATACATGAGACTAAATGGGCAGCTCCTTTCCAGAGGTGAGATGAGAAGGCAGAGAGGGTCAGGAGCTGGTTGACTGGACACGGAAAATCGGGGTGGAAATTAGGAGTGTGCTGTCACAGTATAGGGAGAGCAATTAGGGTCACATAGCAATGCGTGTATAAATTTTTATATGAGAAACTGACTTGAATTGTAAACTTTTGCTTAAAGCAGTTAAAAAAAAAAACCCCTGCTGTTTTAAATTACTCAGGTGAATGTGATATATATATATATACATATATTAATTTCCATTCATTTGCCAGTCTCCCACTCATTTGTCTCTTCGTTGTACTGTTGTAGTCAGTATGTTGCTGTGATGCTAGAAGCTATGCCACCGGTATTTCAAATACCACTACTGTCACCCATGATTGACATATTTCAGCAAAGCTTCCAGACTGAGACAGACTAGGAAGAAGGACCTGGCAATATACTTCTGAAGGAACTGGCCAGTGAAAACCTTATGAACAGCAGTGAAACACTGTCGCGTATAGTGATGGAAGATGAGGCCCTCAGGCTAGAAGGCACTCAAAATAAGAGTGGGAAAGAACTGCCTCCTCAAAGTAGAGCTGACCTTAACTATGTAGACAGAGTAAAGCATATGGGACCTTCATTTGCTGATGTGCCACAAGTTCAAAATGAGAAGCAACAGCTGTAAACATCCATTAATCGGGACATAAAACATACGAAGTATGAATAAGGAAAACTGGAAGCTGTCAAAAATGAAACATAAAGATCAATATCCTAGGAATTAGCTGAAATGGGTTGGTTTTGGCCATTTTGTACCTGACAATCATATGGTCTACTATGCTGGGAATGACAAATTGAAGGGGGATGGTGTAGCGTTCGTCATCAAAATGAACATTTCAAAATCTATTCTGAAGTACAACGCTGTCAGTGGTAGGATATATCCATACGCCGACAGTTACTACGACTATTATTCAAATTAACACACAATCACTAATGCCAAAGATGAAGAAATTGAAGATTTTTACCAACTTCTGCAGTCTGAAATTGATCAAACACACAATCAAGATGCGCTGATCATTACTAGTGATTGGAATGCAAAAGCTGGGAACAAAGAAGGATAGGTAGTTGGAAAATACGGTCTTGGTGATAGAAACAATGCTAAAGATTGCATGACAGAATTTTCAAGACCAACGACTTATTCATTAGAAATACTTTTTTCAACAACATACGCGGCGACTATACACATGGACCTCACTGGATGGAACACAAAGGAATCAAATCAACTACATCTGTGGAAACTACAATACAGAAGCTCAATATCATCAGTCAGAACATGGCCAGGTGCCCACTGCAGAACAGAACATCAATTGCTCATGTGCAAGTTCATATGCTAAAGAAAATTAAAACAAGTCCACAAGAGCCAAAGCACTACCTTCAGTATGCCCCACCTGAACTTAGTGACCATCTCAAGAATAAGTCTGACCCACTGAATACTAATGACCAAAGATCAGACAACTTGTGGGATGACATCAAGGACATCATACGTGAAGAAAGCAAAATGTCATTTAAAAGACAGGAAAGAAAGAAAAGACCAAAATGGATGTCAGAAGAGACTCTGAAACTTGCTCTTGAACGTAGAGTAGCTACATAGAATGGAAGAAATGATGAAATAAAAGAGATGAACAGGAGACTTAAAAGGGCAACTCCAGAAGATAAAGTATCATAATAAAATGTGCAAAGACCTGGAGTTAGAAAACCAAAAGAAATGAACACACTCAGCATTTCTCAATCTGAAAGAACTAAAGAAAAAATTCAAACCATTGCAATACTGAAGGGTTCTATGGGCAAAATAGGAGTACTGGAGGTGCAGTGGTTAAGAGCTCAGCTGCTAACAAAAAGTTTAGGGGTTCAAATCTACCAGTCACTCCCTGAGAACCCTATGGGGCAGTTCTACTCTGTCCTACAGGGTCACTATGAGTCAGAATCAACTCGAAGGCAATTGGTTTTTTTGTTTGTATAGGCAAAATATTGAATGATGCAGAAAGCATCAAAGGATGGAAGGAATACACAGAGTCACTGTACCAAAAAGAAGTGGTCAATGTTCATCCATTTCAGGAGGCTGCATATGATCAAGAACCGATGGTATTAAAGGAAGAAGTCCAAGCTGCACTGAAGGCATTGGTGAAAAACAAGGCTCCAGGAACTGATGGAATACCAATTTAGGTATTTCGACAAACCGATGCAAAGCTGGAAGTGCTCACTCGTCTATGCCAAGAAATTTGGAAAACAGCTACCTGACCAACTAACTGAAGAGTCCATATTCATGCCCACTCCAAAGAAAGGTGATCCAACAGAATGTGGAGATTACTGAATAATATTAATATCACACACAAGTAAAATTTTGCTGAAGATTATTCAAAAACGGTTGCAACAGTACATCAAAAAGAAACTGCCAGAAATTCAAGCCAGATTCAAAAGAGGACGTGGAACGAGGAATAGCATTGCTGATGTCAGATGGATCTTGGCTGAAAGCAGAGAACACCATGAAGACGTTTACCTGTGTTTTACTGACTATGCAAAGGCATTCGACTGTGTGGATCATAACAAATTATGGATAACATCGCAAAGAATGAGAATCCAGAACACTTAATTGTGCTCATGCAGAACCTGAACATAGGCCAAGAGGCAGTCATTCGAACAAAACAAGGGGATACCGGGTAGTTTAAAATCAGGAAAGGTGTGTGCCAGGGCTGTATCCTTTCGCCATACTTATTCAATCTGCATGCTGAGCAACTAATCCGAGAAGCCAGACTATACGAAGAACAGGGCATCAGGATTGGAGGAAGACTCATTAACAACCTGAGTTATGCAGATGAGATAACCTTGCCTGCTGAAAGTGAAGAGGACATGAAGCACTTGCTAAGAAGATCAAAGACTACAGCCTTCAGTATGGATTACACCTCAACATAAAGAAAACAAAAATCCTCACAACTGGACCAATGAGCAACCTCAGGATAAGCGGAGAAAAGACTGAAGTTGTCAAGGATTTCATTTTACTTGAATCCACAATCAACACCCATGGAAGCAGCAGTCAGGAAATCAAATGACGTACTGGACAAATGTGCTGCAAAAGACCTCTTTAAGTGTTAAAAAGTAAAGATGTCACTTTGAGGACTAAGATGGCCCTGACCCCAAGCCACGGTATCTTCGATCACCTCATATGCATGTGAAAGGTGGACAATAAGGAAGACCAAACAAGAACTGAATTATGGTGTTGTCGAAGAATATTGAATATAACATGGGCTGCCAGAAGTACAAACAAATTTGTCTTGGAAGAAGTGTAGCCAGAATGCTCCTTAGAAGCGAGGATGGCGAGACTTTGTCTCACGTAGTTTGGACATGTTATCAGGAGGGACCAGTCCCTGGAGAAGGACATCATGTTAGGTAAAGTAGAGGGTCAGCGAAAAAGAGGAAGACCCTCACTGAGATGGACTGACACATTGGCTGCAACAATGAACTCAAACACAGCAATGATTTTGAGGATGGTGCAGGACTAGGCAGCTTGGGCAGTGCTTCATTCTGTACACAGGGTCATTGTTAGTCAGAACCAACTTGACAGCATGTAACAACAACATACATATACACACACACATATCTCCTAAAACTAACTAGGGATAAAGAGAAAAAGATTTTCCTTAGAGCATTTCTAAGTTAGCATTAAGGTTCTAAGTACAAAAATTTTCAATATTCTAAAAAAAAAAAAATTTGAGATAGAAGAGAACCATGACAAAATAAACTCAGTTTTACAACATTTTTAAAGGAAAATGATATATTACTCATTTGTTTCAGTTTGAACTAATTTAATTTGGCATAGGAAGGTATCAGTTGTAGAACTCAAACTAAAGAGCTGTCATATCCATTCTGACATCCATGACAGAAACACTGTCAGTCGAAAAAGAGTGAAATATGTGGAACACCAAAGCCCATCACTGTTGAGTCAATTCCGACTCACAGCAACCCTATACACAGATCATTCAAAATATTTATACTTAAAAAAATATTTTACAAAGGATTTAACAGGGAAACTCAAAGATAAGTCACCAGCATGAAACCAAGGTCTGCATTCTATTTGTCATTTTTTCTTTACATGGAACTGCTTGTTCTTTAAATCTAAGAGCCCATGATTGTTTTTTTAATACCTAGATTATCCTTGATCTCACCTTTCATCCTACTTCCAACTCCCATCAACCAGTGTTAACTAAGAGTTCCCTGAATTTTCTGGCATTCTTTTCCTAAGTATAACAATTAAAATAATCCATCCTTAAAACACATTCCCTGTATTCTAAAAGATCTTTTAGTCTAGATTAGTAAATTTCAGAGGACCCTACTGTAATATGATACTGCAATAAAACAGTGCTTCTCTAAGGCAGGCATCATGGTACCCCTCTGCATCCTCCCCAAGAGATCCTTGATGTTCCTGAGAGGTGATGGTGAACAGAGCCATTAGCAAAAAACTTCCTTCCAAAAATAAACAGTATTCTTTTCTTAAATGTGTCTCCATCTTTGAAGTCTCTTAATCTTCACTGTCCTTAAATTCTTAGCTATCTAGTGCTGCTATAACAGAAATACCGTAAGTGGATGGCTTTAACAAACAGAAATTTATTTTCTCACAGTTTAGGAGGCCAGAAGTCCGAATTTAGGGCACTGGCTCTAGGGGAAGGCTTTCTCTCTGTGTGGGCTCTGGGGGAAAGTTCTTGTCCCTTCAGCTTTTTTCCTGGTTTCTTGGAGATCTCCACGTAGATTGCCATCAGTCTTTCCCCATCTCTGCTTGCTCGCTTATTTAATCTCTTCTATATCTCAAAAGAGACTGACTTAAAATACACTCTAAAGTAACCCTGCCTCATTGACATAACAAAGACAACACATTATCAAATTGGATTATAACCAGAGGCATAGAGGTTAGGATTTACAACAGATTTTGGCGTGGCACAATTCAACCCATAACACAGTCCAAACCCATGATGAATATCCACCTCTTTCCCTATATCCTACTTCTCACTCCTAGGCCCACCAAAGAAATCGGTTTCAACAAGATTGAAATCCTAGAACAGTTTCTGGAGTTGGTAATGTAGAGAGACACGAAAAATGAACTGCAGACTGCTCCTTTTTTAACGGATAACACAGGTGAGTACCTAATTGAGACATTGTGGAAAAGCGGATTTCTTTTGGGAGTTAGAGGGAAAAGCAAGATCTCATCATCCTGAAGACAGGAATGAAAGGAGGGATTTTTTAAATCTAATATGAATCCTTCTAACGTTCATTAGCATAGGTCTGGAACGACCCGCTTTAACCCATACGTAAAGCCTCAGTTTCTTCAACTATAAAATGCTGACAGTAACAGCACCTTAAATGAAATAGCACAGGCAAAGCTAACGGCACAGTTCCGAGGGTGTATCCCCCCCTCACGCAGGAACTGGACGCAGGTGTTACCCGCCCTCTGCTACCCCACTCGCTTTCTTCCCGGCGCTCCCCTTGCCCCTTGGCCCCCTGTCCCCATACCTTTCTCGTCCTCGTCGATGCGCAGGGCAATGGAGATGTACTCGAAGGCCTGCTTGTGAAAGGCTCGGACGTGGTCGGCCTCACCGCCCGGCACAGGCGCCGGGGGCGAGGCGGAGGCTGACGCCGGCGAGGCCCGGGAGCTCCTCTTAGCGGCCATGAGGGCGCGGGAGAAGCGCTGACAGAGCCACACGAAGAGGAGCCCCAGGTGGAAAGCGACCAAGCGGAGCAGCGCGAAACCCACCAACAGCGGGTAGGAGAAGTAGTACAGGCTCCGCTTATGCGGCGACCGGGGCAAAGGGGCCGGCCCGGCGGCGGAAGGGGCGGGCACCGAGCAGGGGGGCGGAAGCCTGGGAGGCACCGGGCTGCTTGGGGCGCCGGAGCCTTTCTTCTTCCGTCGTCCACCTGGCGAATTCATTCACAGCTCCCACTGCTGCCGCCGCCATAACCCGCCTCCCGGAGACCCACGGTGACCAAGCGACGGCGGCGGCCACGACGACGGCCACAGACCCCCGCGCACCCGCTGGACCCAAAGCTCGGCACCTCCACGCGCTGCCCGATGGCTTCCTCCGTCAGAAGCACAGGCCCTTCTTCTGCCTCCTGCCGGGGGTCGGACACAACAGTTGCTCCACCCCTAACTCCTGTCCTGGCCGCCTGGTGGCTCAGCGCTGCAGCCGCGCACGCGCACGACTCCCGCTTCCCTCCTGTCTTTCTCCGGCGCGCACGCACACGTCCTCCTGTGTCTTTTGTCCGGCGCGCACGCGCATGACCTCCCATATCCTTCTCGGGCGCGCGCGCACGCCGCCGTCTTTGTTGACCTGGGTTCTAGTGCGCGTGAGCGGCGCCCACTAAGCAGCCCCTTCCCAGTGGAACTGCCATTCCCAGCGTGCAGTTCGGAGGCTGCCGACCAGAGGGGCACCAGACTGGTAGCGCCTTCATAGCAAGGAACTTTGGCAGTCAGCCCAAGGAAGGGGGAACTGTGGCTCAGGGTTGTTCGGCTAGTTCCCAGGGCTCATAACTCACAATGTCATGGTTTACTTACATTTCTTTCATCATTTTCTTCCGTAAAGGGTGATTGATCTGAGTTCCATCTAAAAAGAAATTCGTACATAGAAAATCCCAGAGAATCACAAGAAATCTACTGGAACTAATAGAAGGATTCAGCAAAGTGGCAGGTATAAGATAAACATACCAAATCTGCCAGATTCTTCTAAACTAACGAAGAGAACTCTGAAAATGAAATCAGGAGAACAACATTTATAATAGCCCTCTAAAACATAAGATGCATAGGAATAAACCTAACTAGGGACGTAAAAGACTTATGAAAAGAAAACTGTAAAACATTACTGCAAGAAACCAAAAGAGACCTTTATAAATGGAAAAACATACCATGCTCTTGGATAGGAAGACTTAACATTGTGAAAACGTCAATACTACCCAAAGCAATCTATAGATACAGTGCAATCCTGATCCAAATTCCAGGAACATTCTTTAACAAGATGAAAAAACTAATCGTTAACTTTATATGCAAAGGAAAGCGCCCCCAGATAAGTAAAACATTACTAAAAAAAAAGAATATAGTATGACGTGTCACACCACCTGATCTCAGAACCTACTATACAGCTACAGTAGTAAAAACAGCCTGGTACCAGTACAAAAACAGACACATAGACCAATGGAACAGAATCAAGAACCCAGAAATAAATCCATCTGTCTATGGACTTCTGATCTTTGACAAAGGGTCAAAGTTCATTAAACACAGAAGAGATAGTCTCTTCAACAAACGGTACTAGCTTAACTGGATATCTATTTGCAGAAAAATGAAACAGGATCCATACCTCACCCCATACACAAAAACTAACTCAAAATAGGTCAAAGACCTAAATGTAAAACCTAAAATTATGAAGTACATGAAAGAAAGCATAGGGACAACACTAGGGGCCCTGATTTACAGCATAAATAGAATATCAAGCATAACTAAAGACGCACAGACTCCAGAAGATAAACTAGATGACTGCACCTCTTAAAAATTAAATGCCTATGCTCATTGAAAGACTTTTCCAAGACAGTAAAAAGAGAACCTACAGACTGGGAAAAAAATCTTTGGCAATGACATAGCCGATAAAGGTTTAATCTCTAAAATATACAGAAAACTTCAACAACTCAACAATAAAAAGACAAGTAACCCTATCACAAAATGGGCAAAGGACATGAACAGACACTTCAGGCAGCCAACAAACACATGAAAAGATGCAAGCAATCATTAGAAATTAGATGCAAATCAAAACCATGATAAGATACCATCTCACCCCTGCAAGAATGGCACTGATCAAAAAAAAAAAAAAAATGAACAGAAAACAACAAATGTGGTTTGTGAGGAGATTGGAACTCATACACGCTGCTGGTGGGAATGTAAAATGTTACAACCACTTTGGAAAACAATATGACACCTCCTCAAAAAGCTAGAAATAGAAATACATATGATTCAGTAATCCCACTCCTAGGAATATATCCTAGAGAAATAAGAGCCATCACACAAATAGACATATGCATACCGCTTTTCATTGCAGCACTATTCACAATAGTAAAAAGATGGAAACAACCTAAGTGCCCATCAGCTGATGAATAGATAAGAAAATTATGGTACATACACACAACGGAACACTACTCAATGATAAAGAACAATAATGAATCTGCAAAACATCTCACAACATGGATGAATCTGGAGGGCATTGTGCTGAGTGAAATCAGTCAATCATAAAAGGATAAATATTGTATGAGACCACTATTGTAAAAACTCGAAAAGGTTTACACACAGAAAGAAACAATCTTTGATGGTTATGAAGGAGGGGAGAGTGGGAGAGGAAATCACTAACAAGATAGTACACAAGTGTTAACATTGGTGAAGGGAAAGACAAACACAACTTGACAAAGGCAAAGTTATAGAAACTTCCTAGACACATCCAAACACCTTGAGGGACCGAGTTACTGGGGCTGAGGGCTCAGGGACTCTGGTCTTAGGGGATATCTAGGTCAATTGGCATAACATAGTTCTAAGAAAATGTTCTACATCCTACTTGGGTGAGTAGCGCCTGGGGCCTTAAAAGCTTGCGAGCAGCCATCTAAGATACATCTATTGGTCCCATCCTGTCCAGAACAAAGGAGGATGAAGAAAACCAAGACACAAGGAAAATATTAGTCCAAAGGACTAATGGACCACATGAACCACAGCCTCCACCGGCCTGAGCCCAGAAGAACTGGATGGTGCCTGGGTCCCACCACCAACTGTCCTGACAGAGATCCGAGCAGGAGAAAAATGTAGAACAAAATTCAAATTCACAAAAAAGACCAGACTTACTGCTCTGACAGAGACTGGAGGAACCCCAAAGACTGTGGCCTAACTCAGAATTGAAGCAACTCCCAGAGTTCACCTCTCAGTCAAAGATTAGATAGGCCTATAAAACAAACAATAACACCTGTGGGGAAAGTGCTTCTTAGATCAACTATAAGGGACCAAATGGGCAACACCTGCCAAAAGCAAAGACGAGAAGGCAGGAAGGGACAGGAAAACTGGATGAATGGAAATGGGGAACCTGGGCTGGTGCCGACACATTGTGGGGATTGCAACCAGTATCATGAAACAATTGTGTATAAATTTTTGAATGAGAAACTAAAAAAATAAATAAATAAAACACATGCTAAGATTTTTTAAAAAAGAAGAAAAAGCAATGCATACCAATTTGGGAATTAGAATTATTACCTTAAAGGTAAAATAATGGTAAAGAAAGCAAATCTGACGTCAACCAAAACAAAAAAATGATAGCTCAGTTGGATGAAGTCAATGAATCCAGAGGTTTAAATTACTACATGTTCGGATATCTAATCTGAAAAATTAGTTTGAATAAGGGAATTCTTATTTATCCATAGTTTACTGAGAAATCCAGACTGTGTTTTGTTGTTGTTGTTGTGGTTGTTGTGGTTTGTTTTTAATCTACTTGATGGCTAGTCTTATAGGAAAGTGCCCACCCTTCCCTGCTCCCTGTATTCTAATGAGCTACCAGCCCAGGACTCCTCCTTCCAGAACACAGAAGTGGAAACACTTAGCCAATCAAACTTTCCGGGGATCTAGAATCTTGGGTGAAAACGAACTGCAATAAAAGGTAGTTGGAATTAAGTACTCTGAAAGAGCTGGCCAATCAGTTTGTCATATTGAGGTACTCAGAGCTGCCTGGGTTCCTGGTCACTTCATTATGTAACCTACCCAATAACCTATATTCTCTCTCCCTCTCCCTCTCTCTTCCCTTCCTTCCTTTTCTTCCTCCCTCGTTCTCTCCCTTCCTTCCTCTCCATGGATTTCTCTCTATCTTCCTTTTTTCTCTCTTTCTCTTTTTACTTGAGTTAGCCATAATAGTTTCCTGTTGCCTAAAACTAAGGAATCCTAACTGATACAAATCCCCCATTGTTTACAGTGTGAAGTTTACAAATACCTCATGCCCTCATGCTTACTAGTTGTGTTATAGGAGCCAGTTCTTTAACTAGTCGTGATGGTTAACATTGTGTGTCAACTAGGCCAGGCCATGATTCTCAGTGTTTACATGTGATCACCCCCATGATGGGACCTGCTGTAACTAGCCAATCAGTTGAAAGGGAGTTTCATTGGGCATGTAGCCTGCATCCAAATATAAGTGGATATTCCGGCTTTTGCCCTCTCTGGATCCTGCAGCTGCCTCTTGTTCCTTTGACCTCTGGTTCTTGAGACTTGAGCTAGCAGCTTACCTGCCAATCTTGGGATTCATCGATCCTCACAGCCCATGAGCAAGAGTACTGCTGTCCGACTTGCCGATCTTGGGTTCGCCGGCCCCTGTGGCTATGTGAATCAGGAGAAGCCTCTATCTTGATCCATGGACTTGGGATGTTTCAGCATCTACAATCACATGAGCTGTTTCCTTGATATAAATCTCTCTCTGTATATATATATTTATATGCTTTACTGGTTTTGCTTCTCTAGAGAATCCAGCCTAAGACACGAGTTAACTCCTCTTTCTGTAAAATGAGTGGAATAAGAATTAAATTACAAAATGAAATAATGCACCTAAAACCAGCATAGTACCTGCAACATAACAGGACTCAATAAATTTTATTTCTGTTTGTGCCACTACACCTGCAATGACACTCCAAATTTTAGACTCTACTGAGATCTCAATTTTCAGTACTCTCAATCCATATCTGCTGTTCCTTAGAATTATATCCTAGTCTCAAATCCATTTTCTGAATTAACATCTTCCTAAATTTAAATTTATCTCAAGAAAAAAAGTGCCTTCTCATCATCCTGGCCTTACAATCAGCCTGGCTTGAAGATCCTAACCTTCTTAACCATTTAACCTGCAGTGTGACAGCCTCCCAGTTTTTAGATGGTAAGAGCTTCCAGGATACTTAATCTTGAATGGAATCTGGACTAGTTTCACCAGGACAAAAAGGAGTAGCTGAATACTGTGCTAACTTGGACATTCAGTCATTTTATCACTTTAACCCATTAATTTATATACAAAAGCACCTAGCACCAAATATGATGTTCTTTTTTGTTTTATTTTGTTTTTTGATATTTCAGATCTACTTGCCTCCTAAGAATTTCCCCAAATCTTCAGCTTGAGAGATGTTAGATTATTTGATATAGGAACCAATGACAGATATTAAAGACTTCTTTTCAATTAAAAAAGAATAGGTTAAATAAAATGGCATACCTAGAGCTGAGAGCTGCTTTTGAAAAAGAGAAAATGTAAAATAGAGAAACAAATTAAAAGACATGGCTGGGAATGAGGAATGGGAGGAGGGGAGTAACAATTATAAAATTATTATCTTATAGTTGTGTTAGCAGCTTTTATTTGTGAGCAACTAGTCATTTTCCTGCATTAGGCCACTTTGTGGCACACATTATTCAACCATTTTGTTCAGCTAATGTGTACTAAGCACAGACGATGTGTTAACCAGGACTATAGTAGGGAACAAGACCAATTTTATAGGCTAATGCAGTGAACAAAAAATTCCAATAGCAATAACATCTATGTTGTAAATGATGGAGACCGTGAGAAACTGGAGTGGAGCATACTCACAAGTAAACAGGGCAGCTGTTACTCAATCCAGCTGATTTTTGCCTTTCAGGAATGTGAGACCTAATGTTGCCAGATTTTTCTAATTTTTCAAGAGAAATCAGAATTCTGATTTTTTTGTGTGAAAACTATTGACCAGGAGTCATTGGTTCAAAATTAATAAAATAAACAAATTGAAAACAAAACTGTGTCACCAGTCTGAGATCCTCGAGTTTACAGAGGTTTTATTACTTCAGTGAAAGTGGTTGTGAATGAGCTCATGGTTTTGAAATGGTAGTAGGTGTAAGAGTATAAATTGTTACCTGACCTGTTCAACTTGATTTTTGAAGCTTTGGTGCTATGGAATCATAAGCAGAATCAGATAATACAGAATTTTAAATGAATGCCCTAGAACGGCAATCTAGATTATCAGAGGATCTATTCAATCAGCACTCAAAAAAAAATACTTGGGTATGTAAAGTACTAAATTTCTATATTTATGGTGGGCAGTGCATCCTGTGTGCATGGAGAGCAGAGTAATGAGGACTGTTAGCACTAAGTGAATGCTGGAGGACATAAAAGGAATTGTTCATTTTCAAGGGTGGTTTCTACCAACTACAGTGGTTTCAGAAAGTTTCCTTTATCCTTGAGACCCTTCCCCCGCATCTTGTCAAATAAACTCAGTTCCTATATTCTGGAAAGGATACCTAAATGTCTCCATTTATTCTCTTTGGTGTTTCTGTCATAGTGTATGTTTCTTCCCATCCCCAAGCTTTTCCATTGAGACTTTGATTAAATACTTACTCTTTTCTGAATACTGCTCCAAAGATACCTACTCACATTCATCTCAACCTCATCTGAACTTCTTCAGAGTTTACGGTCTATATCATTCATCTTAACCTTTAATCAGTTATTACCTTATACTGTTATTTAAATGTATCACATAGATCAGCTGGCTGAACTAGAATACACATTTATGAGGGCAGGGACTGTAATTTATATTGATTCTAAACTCCCTGTTTCAGGTTTAGTGATTTGCTAGGAGGACTCACAGGACTCAGCACAGAGTTGTATTCACAGCTATGATTTATTACAGCAAAGGATACAAAGCAAAACTAGTAAAGGGAAAGGGTACATGGGGTGAAGTCTAGATAAAACCAAGTGTAATCTTTCTAGAGTCCTCTTCCAGTGGATTCACAGAAGACACACTTAATTTTTCTAGAAATGAGTTGTGACATGTGAAACATTGTCTACCAGGGAAGCTCATCAGAGACTCAGCACCTCGAGTTTTTACTGAGGTTGGTCTGCCTAGCACCCTCTGCCTAACATATACCAAAGTTTCAGACCCCCAAAAGGAAAGCAGGTGCTTAGAATAAATCATATTGTTTGCATGGTTTAGGCACAGTGAACCATACTTCTAATCTAGGAAAAATTTTATATCAGTGTAGGGAATTTTGGAGATCTGGTGGCACAGTGGTCCAGAGCTCAGCTGCTAACCAAAAGGTTGGCAGTTCGAATCCACCAGCCACTCCTTGGAAATCCAATGGGGCAGTTCTACTCTATCCTATAGGGTTACTGTAAGTCAGAATCGACTAGACGGCAACGAGCTTGATTTTGGTTTTGGTAGGGAATTTTACCCTTTACTGTTTACCGTTCAAGTTCCCAGATGTTGGCTGTTATGGATTGAATTGTATCCCCAAAAATATATGTCAACCTGGCTAGGCCATGATTTCCAGTATTGTGTGGTTGTCCTCTGTTTTGTGATCTGATGTAATTATCCTCCATTTTGTGATGTGTAGTAAATCCTAGCCTCTATGCCTATGGTTATGGTCCCATTTGGGAGTGAGCTGTCCATTGTGTTAATGAGGCAGGGTTAGGGTGGAATGTAAGTCACCACCTTACTAGAGGCTGTGATTCAAGTCACCACCCTTGCCCCAGTCACCACCTTTACCCCTCTTATTCAAGTCACACCCTTACTTGAGTCACAACTTTAATCTTATAACAGATAAAAGGAGAGAGAAGCAAGCAGAGATAGGGATCTCAATACCACCAAGAAGAAGAGACAGGTGCAGAGCATGTCCCTTGGACTCAGGGTCCCAGAGCTGAGAACCTCCTAGAACCAGGAGACACAGAGAGAGAGCTGTAACACCAGAGACAGTGCAAGATGGTGAGAAGTGGCGGCAGAGAAATGGCAGCAGCAGAACCAGGAGACCGGCATGAGACAGCATGGAAGCTGATCCACAGAGCAAGAGAGACCTGAGTGCCTTCAAGCAGGAGGCTTCCTGGCAGAATGGGGTGCCTTTGGCACTTATCAGCAGAGCTAAAGAGCTTTGTAACATTTGCCCAAGCAGGGCAGAGTCTGGGCCGAAGGCCAGAGAGAGGCCTGCCTGTGGACTCAGCTGAGAGCTAAGAAGAGGCTGTCCTGATCAACAAGGACCTTCCTCCAGGGCCAATAGAGACAGAAAGGCTTTCCTGCGAGCCGGTGCTCTGAATTCAGACTTCTAGCCTCCTAAACTATGAGAAAATAAATTTCTTTTTGTTAAAGCCATCCACTTGTATTTCTGTGATAGCAGCATTAGATAACTAAGACACAGGCCAAGGGTCAAACTTACAAGCAGGCCTTTTGAAGGATAGCAGTCTCTCCTGTCATCTCTTTTCTGCACACTCTCCATGAGACCTAAACACTTAATAGATGCTTACTAAATACTTGAGTGAAGAGAAAAAGAATGAACTGAAAGGAAAACTTTTCATTTATGCTATCATACAGTTGCTTAGACTCATTACATATTCTTTTCTATTATTGCATGTTACATATAATAAAATAATCTACATATTTTCCAATTCAAGAAAATTTATCTAAATATTTGTATCCTTTCAGTTTAAAAACTAATTCTTGCTTTTGGTTTTAAAAAAAAAGAGTTCAAGCACTATCAAAGTTTATGAAAAGTAGACTTCGTCTGCCCATTTTCCCTTCCCACAGGTAACCACTATTAACAATTTGATGTATATCTCTCCAGGCTTTTTCCTATGCACATACAAATTATATATGTGCAAAAAATAGAATCTGACCTCGCAGATTTTCGTACAACAAACATTTTTCACAAAAAAATATGTTGTGGATGTCTTTTCGTGCCAGTACCTAGACATCTACCTAAGTAGTCCATTATTTTGATACATGTATATCATAATTTAACAAAATCTGTATCTTTTCCTATTAAAAAGTTTGGTACAATAAATATCTTTATATCTTTGTACATTTTTGTGAACATTTCTATGGGATAAAGTAGAATTAGAATTTCTCTGTGAAAGCAAAAACTCTGTTTTAGTTCATCCATTTTATTTTAAGCTCCTGTTGGGTATGAGCTCTTTATGTGATATTTGGTAGGGAACGTTTTTTGGCTAACTACCTAGCATCTGTTCCTTTCCTTCCTTCTTCCTAGATATATGCAGATTTTCCCTTGGGGAACAAATCTTCTCCCACTGTGTTGCAGCCTTGCAATTTAAGTAGGATTAAGATCATAACCTTGTCATTGTTCAGAGGTGGGCAGTAATTCAGGCCTATGCCAATCTGCAAATCACATTCATCTTACCAAAATAATTGGTTCAGGATGGATGGATCAGAGCAAAGTTCAGACTTTTGGTCCATGGGGGAACTTGTAAGAAGTGATGCTTTCTCTCCTCAAATGTGAAAAAGAAAGCACATAGTCCGGACTACTTCTGGCAATAGTCTCTCAACCGTGAGGAAAGTGGCCTAACAACGAAGCTGAGAGGCAAGAGGGGGAAGGAGGCAATGAAAGTAAGAAAACCACAGAGAAATAGCATAGGAACCATGACTGAACCTCATATGATGCCCACCTTATCACTGGGCTTTTCAGTTATGTTAACCAATAGATCTCCTTTATTGTTTAACCAATTTGATTTGGGATTTCTATTACTGGATCAAAGCATATTAACCAATACATCTGTCCTCTGTTTGTGCACAGACAGGAAACAACCTTTGGAATTAGATGAACTGGAGTTGAAATTTCAACTTGCCATAAACCTAGTTACATGACATTGTGTAAGTGGAAATTTTTCTGAATCTATTTGTGATCGTTAAGGTTGTGTGTCAGTTTGACTGGGCCGTGATTCTCAGTGGTTTGACAGTTATGATGTAGTTTGGCAGTCCTATGATGATATGATCACTTCCATGCTGAGATTTGATAAAATGCGATCACCTCCATGATGGGATTTGCTGTGAGTAGCCAATCAGTTGAAAGAGAGTTTCCTAAGGTGTGTGGCCTGCATCCAATATAAGTGGACTTTCTGGCAAGGCTTGTGGGCTTTTGCTCACTCTGTATCCTCCAGCTGTCTCCTGTTTGTTGGACCTCTGAATCTTGGGACTTGAACTACCAGCTTACCTGCCGTCTTGCCTGCCGATCTTGGGATTCGACGGTCTTTGCAGACTGTGAGCAAGATCCCTGCTGTTTGACCTGCCCATCTTGGGTTCACCTGCCCTGGTGGCTTCGTGAATCAGGAGGATCCTCCAGCCTGACCTGCAGACTTGGGACATTCCAGCCTCTATAATCATGGGAGACATTTCCTTGATGTAAATCTCTATATAGATATTTATACACTTTACTAGTTTTGCTTCTCTGAGAACCCAGCCTAAGACACTATTCTGTCCTCTTTTTTTATGGGAGTAATCATATCTACCTTACAAGGATATTAGAGTATTATAAGAGTATTACTATAAGTAATTATTATAAGTATTA
>NW_004443941.1:35068129-35114568 GCF_000243295.1 Trichechus manatus latirostris
AAGTTACCCCAGCATAGGAGAACGAATTCAATTTTTTTCTGTACTTTCTATATAAATGCTAATACATTCTTATAATGATATTATAGGGTAAAACATTTTAGTTATTTATTTTTTGTTGTTGTTTTTGGAAATAAAATTTTAATGAATTCAAAATATTCAATCGTATGAATTTACCATTTAAACTTTGTTTCATGGCTGTCATTCCAACATTTTTTATTATTAAAAATGCTGAGATTAAAATCTTTATACGTGAGCCTTTGTGTATATCTCTGATTATTTCTATTCTTTTCTTTTTTTCATGATTATGAGGTTTATTAGGGAAGTAATGGTTACAATCCAGGCTTGGGAACATTCAGGATACAGTTCTTCCATCAGCACAGCCTCTTATCAGCCATGCTCGCAGGCATGCCTGCCCCGGCCCTTGGCCTCTGCCCAAAATCACTCAGCTTTCTCTCTCCATGGGCCGGGAAGCACACCACACTGTCTCCTGCTGCCAGATCTCTGCTGCCAGGTCTTGCTGTCTTCAGGGTTACAGCTTGCTGTCCGTCTCCCGGGTGCAGGAGCTTCTCAGCTCAGCAATATCAGGTCCAAAAGACATGCTGGCTCCTGGGTTTCTCCCTCGGTGGTAGTAGGTTCTTGTCTTCTTTCCCACCTCTGGGGTGGCTCATTTCAAGCCTAGCGGAATGGCAAAACCGACCAATACCTTTGGTGGGCGATAATTACCCTACGTGCACGGTCCTGCCCAATCACCTGGGTGGGATTTACAAAACCATGGCTAGAAAGGCCGCACAAAAGTGATCCATCACACAGCATAAACAGAGAAGGCTGAAGTAGTTTCGTGAAATTAGTGGGTTTGAACTTTTTTTTTAAATTGTGCTTTAGGTGAAAGTTTACAGCTCAAGTTAATTTCTCATTAAAATTTTATACACATATTGTTTTGTGACATTAGTTGCAATCCCCACAATGTAACAGCACACTCCCCCTTTCCACCCTGGGTTCCTTGTGTCCATTTGACCAGTTCCTGTCCCTTCCTGCCTTCTCATCCTGCTTTTGGACAGGAGCTGCCCATTTGTTCTCACATATCTGATTGAACTAACAAGAACATTCCTCACATGTATTTTTATTTATTTTATTTTTATTGTACTTTAGATAAAGGTTTACAGAACAAATAGTTTCTCATTAAACAGTTAGTACACATATTGTTTTATGACAATAGTTAACAATCCCATGACATGTCAACACGGTCCCTTCTCAACCTTGGGTTCCCTATTACCAGCTTTCCTGTCCCCTCCTGGCTTCTAGTCCTTGTACCTGGACTGTTGTGCCCCATTAGTCTTGTTTTGCTTATGGGGCTGTCTAATCTTTGGCTGAACGGTGAACCTCGGGAGTGACTTCATTACTGAGCTAAAAAGGTGTCCAGGGGCCATACTGTCAGGATTTCTCCAGTCTCTGTCAGGCCGGTCAGGTCTTTTTTTCACATGTATTATTTTTTGTTTCATAGTCCTGTCTAATCTTCGTCTGCAGAGTGGACTTCAGGATTGTTTCCATTTCTGAGTTAGCAGTGCATCCAGGGGCCATGGTTTTGGGGGTTCCTCCAGTCTCTGTCAGACCATTAAATCTGGTCTTTTTACATAAATTTGAGTTCTGATCTACATTTTTCTCCTGCTCTGACCAGGACTCTCTGTTATGTCCTTGTTAGGGTGGTCATTGGTGGTACCCAGGCACCACCTAGTTCTTCTGGGCTCAGGCTGGTGGAGTCTCTGGTTCATTTGGTTCTTTAGTCCTTTGGGCTAGTATTTTCCTTGTGTCTTTGGTTTTCTTCATTTTCCTTTGCTCCAAGTGGAATGGGACCAATTGATGTATCTTAGACGGTCACTTGCAAGCTTTTAAGACCCCAGACACCACCCACTATAGTGGGATGTAGAACATTTTCTTTATAAACTGTGTTATGCCAATTGACCTATATGTCCCCCGAATCTATGGTCCCCAGGCCTCAGCCCCAGCTACTCTGTCTCTCAAAGTGTTTGGATGTGTCAGGAAACTTCTTTGCTTTTGCTTTGTTTCAGTTGTACTGACTTGCCCTGTATTGTGAGTTGTCCTTCCTTTCACCAAAGCTGATCCTTCTCTACTTTCTAGTTAGTGAATTCCCCTCCCCTTCCCGCCACTCCCTCTCTGTCCTCCTAACCATCAAAGGATTTTTTCTGTATTTAATCCTTTTCTTGAGTTCTTATAATAGCGATCTCATACAATGTTCATCTTTTTGTGTGTAATTTATTTCACTCAGCATAATGCCCTCCAGATTCATCCATGTGGTGAGATGTTTTGAGGATTCATCATTTTTCTTTATTGATGCATAATATTCCATTGTGTGTATGTACCATAAATTGTTTATCCATTCATCTGCTGATGGGCATTTAGGTGGTTTCCATTTTTTGCTATTGTGAATAGTGCTGCAATGAACGTGAGTGTGCATATGTCTATTCATGTGATGGCTCTTATTTCTCTTGGATATATTTCTAGGAGTGGGATTGCTGGATTATATTGTATTTCTGTTTCTACCTTTTTAAGGAAGTGTCATATTTTCCAAAGTGGTTGTACCATTTTACATTCGTACAAGCAGTGCATAAGAGTTCCAATCTCTCCAACATTTGTTATTTTGTGTTTTTTGGATTAGTGCCAGCCTTGTTGGGGTAAGATGGTATCTCATTGTAGTTTTTTTTTTTTTTTTTTTTTTTTTAATTGTGCTTTAGGTAAAAGTTTACAGCTCAAGTTAATTTCTCATACAACAATTTATACACATATTGTTTTGTGACATTAGTTGCAATCCCCACAATGTGACGGCACACTCCCCCTGTCCACCCTGGGTTCTCTGTGTCCATTTGACCAGTTCCTGTCCTTACTTGCCTTCTTATCCTGCCTTTGGACAGGAGTCACCCATTTGATCTTGTGTATCTGAGTAAACTAAGAAGCACACTCCTCACATGTATTATTTTTTGTTTTATAGTCCTGTCTAATCTTTGTCTGAAGATTGGGCCTTGGGAATGGTTTTAATTGTGGGTTACCAGAGTGTCCAGGGGCCATAGATTTGGGGGTTACTCCAGTCTCTGTCAGACCATTAAGTCTGGTCTTTTCATGTGATTTTGAGTTCTGCTCCACAATTTTCTCCTGCTCCATCCAGGACACTCTGTTGCATTTCCGGTCAGGGCGGTCATTGCTGGTAGCCAGGCACCATCTAGTTCTTCTGGACTCAGACCGGTGGAGTCTCTGGTTTATGTGGTCCTTTAGTCTTTTGGGCTAATATTTTCCTTGTATCTTTAGTTTTCTTCATTTTCTTTTGCTCCAAGTGGGATGAGACTAATTGATGTATATTAGATGACCACTTGCAAACTTTTAAGACCCCCAGACACCACTAACCAAGTGGGATGCAGAAAATTTTCTTAATAAATTTTGTTATGCCAGTTGACCTAAATGTCCCTCAAAACTATGGTCCCCAGGCCCCAGTACCAGCTACACTGTTCCTCAAAGTGTTAGAATGTGTCCAGGAAACTTCTTAGATTTTGCTTTGTTCCAGTTGTGCAGACTTCAGTTGTATTGTGTGTTGTCCTTCCCTTCACCGAAGTTGATTCTTGTCTACTATCTAGTTAGTGAATTCCCCTCCACCTCCCTCCCAACCCTTGTAACCATCAAAGAAGCCTTTTTTTCTGTGTTTAAACCTTTTCTCCAGTTCTTATAATAGTGGTTTCTTACAACATTTATCCTTCTGTGACTGACTTATTTCACTCAGCATAATGCCCCCCAGACTCATCCATGTTGTGAGATGTTTCACGGATTCATCATTGTTCTTTATCGTTGCATAGTATTCGATCGTGTGTACTTAGCATAATTGATTTATCCATTAATCTGTTGATGGGCACCTAGGTTGTTTCCATCTTTTTGCTATTGTGAACAATGCAGCAATGAACATCGGTGACCATATGGCTGCTCGTATGATGACTCTTATTTCTTTAGGATATATTCCTAGGAGTGGGATTGCTGGATCATGTGGTATTTCTACTTCTAGCTTTTTTAAAAAAATTATTTGTTTTTATTTTATCTGGTTCAAACAAGGGTGTAAGTGGACACAAAACCAAAAAAAAAAAAAAAAACAAAGACCAAACCTGCTGCCTTTGAGTCAGTTCTGACTCATAGAGACCCTATAGGACAGAGTAAAACTGCTCCATTGGGTTTTCCAGGCTGTAAAACTTTTTTTTAATTTTTTTTTTATTGTTATAGTTTAAATGAAGTTTACATTTCTAGCCTCCCATACAAAATTTAATACATACATTGTTATGTGACACTAATTGCTCAGCCCTTTCTGCAAAAGCACACTCCTCCTTTCCACCCCTGAGTCCCCATGTCCATTCAACCAGCTCTGAACCCTCTCTGCCTTCCCATCTCACCTCCGAACAGAAGCTGCCCCTTTGGTCTCTTGTATCTACTTGAGCTAGGAGGCACACTCCTACCAAGTATCACTTTATGTCCCACAGTCGAGTCCAATCCCTGTCTGAAGAGTTGATCTCAGAAATTGTTTTACTTCTGGGCTGATAGAGAATCCAGGGGCGATGCTGTCTGGGGTTCCTCCAGTCTCAGTCAGACCATTAAGTCTGGTCTTCTACTAGAATTTGAGTTCTGCAACCCATCTTTCTGCTGCTCCATCTGGGACTCTCTGTTGTGTTCCCTGTCAGGGCGGTCATTGGTGGTAGCCAGGCACCATCTAGTTCTTCTGGTCTCAGGCTAATGCAGTCTTTGGTTTATGTGGCCCTTTCTGTCTGTTGGGCTAATACTTTCCTTGTGTCTTTGGTGTTCTTCATTCACCTTTACTACCGGTGGTTGGGACCAATTGATGCATCTTAGTGGGCCACTTGCAAGCTTTTAAGACCCCAGATGCCACTCACCAAAGTAGGATGCAGAACATTTTCTTAATAAACTTTGTTATGCCAATTTGACCTAGATGTCCCCTGAAAGCATGGTCTCCAGACCCCCACCCCTGCTACTCTGTCCCTTGAAGTGTTTGATTGTATTTAGGAAACTTCTTAGCTTTGGTTTAGTCCAGTTGCACTGACTTTCCCTGTGTTGTGTGCTGCCCTTCCCTTCGCCTAAGATGATTCATTTCTACTATCTAGTTAGTAAATAACCCTCACTCTCCCTCCCCACCCTCGTAACCATCAAAGAATGTTTTCTTCTGTGTTTAAACCTTTTATTGATTTCTTATAATAGTGGTCTTATACAGTATTTGTCCTTCTGTGACTGATTAAATTCCCTCAGCATAATAAGTTCCAGCTTCCTCCACGTTATACGATGTTTCACGGATTCATAGTTGTTCTTTATCATTGCGTAGTATTCCATTGTGGAGATATACCATAACTTGTTTATCCATTCATCTGTTGATGGGCATCTAGGTTGTTTCCATCTTTTTGCTATCGTGAACAGTGCTGCAATAAACATGGGTGTGCATATATCTATTCATGTGACTGCTATTATTTCGCCAGGATATATTTCAAGGAGAAGGTTAGCTGGATCGTATGCTACTTGTATTTCTAGCTTTTTAAGGAAACGCCAAATCACTTTCCAAAGTGGTTGTACCATTTTACATTCCCACCAACATTGTGTAAGTGTTCCAGTCTCTCCACAACCTCTCTGGCATTTATTATCTTGTGTTCTTTGCATTAACGCTAGCCTTGTTGGGGTGAGATGATATCTCATTGTAGTTTTGATCTGCATTTCTCTAATGGCTAATGATCACGAGCAATTCTTCACATGTCTGTTAGCCACCTGAATATCTTCTTTTGTGAAGTGCCTGTTCATATCCTTTGCCAAGTTTTTAATTGAGTTATTTGTCTTTTTGTTGTTGAGGTTTTGCAGTATCTCGTAGATTTTAGAGATTAGATGCTGATTGGATTTGTCCTAAACAAAAATTTTTTCCCAGTCTGTAGGTTGTCTTTTTACTCTTTTGGTGAAGTCTTTTGACGAGCATAAGTGTTTGATTTTTAGGACCTCCCATTTATCTACTCTCTTTTCTGGTGCTTGTGCATTGTTACTTAGGGTTCGTATTGTGTTTATGCCCTGTATTAGGGCTTCTAGCATTGTCCCTATTTTTTCTTCCATGATCTTTATCGTTTTTGGTTTTATATTTAAGTTTTTGATCCACTTTGATTTAGTTTTTGTGCATGGTGTGAGGTATGGGTCTTGTTTCAGTGTTTCGCAGATGGCTATCCAGTTCTGCCGGCACCATTTGTTAAAGAGACTGTCTTCTCCCCAATTAACAGACTTTAGGCCTTTGTCAAATATCAGCTGCTCATAGGTGGATGAGTTTATGTCTGGAGTCTCAACTTTGTTCCATTGGTCTATCTAATCTGTTGTTGTACCAGTACCAGACTGTTTTGACTACGATGGCAGTATAATAGTTTTTAAAATCAGGTAGTATGAGGCCTCCCACTTTGTTCTTCTTCTTGAGTAATGCTTTCTTTATTCGGGGCCTCTTCCCTTTCCATATGAAGTTCTGATTTGTTTCTGCATCTCATTAAAAAATGCCAGTGGAATTTGGATCGGGATTGCACTGTATCTGTAGATCGCTTTGGGTAGAATTGACATTTTCACTATGTTGAGTCTACCTATCCATGAGCAAGGTATGTTTTTCCACTTATGCAGGCCTCTTTAGGTTTCTTGCAGTAGTGTCTTGTAGTTTTCTCTGTTACTGATCTTTTACGTCTCTGGTTAGATTTATTCCTAAGTATTTTATCTTCTTGGGGATTATTGTAAATGGTATTGATTTGGTAATTTTCTCTTTGAGGTTCTCTTTGTTGGTGTAAAGGAATCCAACTGATTTTTGTATGTTTATCTTGTATCCTTAAACTTTGCTGAAATCTTCTATTAGTTCCAGTAGTTTTCTTGTGGATTCTTTGGGTTTTTTTTGTATAAGATCATATTATCTGTAAATAGAGATACTTTGCTTCTTCTCTACCAATTTGGATGCCTTTATTTCTTTTTCTAGCCTAATTGCTCTGTCTAGGACCTACCAGCACAATGTTGAAGAGTGGTGATAGAGGGCGTCCTTGTCTTGTTCCCATTCTTAAGGGGAATGCTTTCAAAGTCTCTCCATTTAGGATGATGTTGGCTGTTGGCTTTGTATAAATGCCCTTAATTATACTGAGAAATTTTTCTTCTATTCCTATTTTAGTGAGAGTTTTTATCATGAATGGGTGTTGGACTTTGTCAAATGCCTTTTCTGCATTGATTGATAAGATCATCTTGTTCATGTCTTTTGTTTTATTAATATGATGGATTACATTGATTGTTTTCGTAATGTTGAACCTTCCCTGCATACCTGGTATAAACCCCACTTGATCATGGCAAATTACTTTTTTGATATGTTGCTGAATTCTATTGGCTAGAATTTTGTTGAGGATATTTGCATCATTGTTCATGAGTGACATTGGTCTGTAATTTTCTTTTTTGTGGCGTCTTTACCTGGTTTTGGTATCAGGGTTATTCTGGCTTCATAGAATGAGTTTGGGAGTATTCCATCCTTTTCTATGCTCTCAAATACCTTTAGTAGAAGTGGTGTTATCTCTTCTCTGAAACTTTGGTTGAATTCTCCAGTGAAGCCATCCAAGCCAGGGCTTTTTTTTTGGTTGGGAGTTTTTTAATAAACTTTTAGATCTCTTCTTTTGTTATGGGTTTATTTAGTTTTTCTACCTCTGTTTGTGTTAGTTTAGGTAGGCAGTGAGTTTCTAGAAATTTGTCCATTTCGTCTAGGTTTTCAAATTTGTTAGAGTACAATTTTTCATAGTATTCTGTTAAGATTCTTTTAATTTCAGTTGGGTCTTTTATGATACTACTCATCTCATTTCTTATACGGATTATCTGCTTCCTCTCCTGTTTTTCTTTTGTCAGTTTGTCCAATGGTTTATCAATTTTGTTGATCTTTTCAAAGAACCAGCTTCTGGACTTGTTAACTCTTTCAAATGTTTTCTATACTCTATTTCATTTAATTCTGCTCTAATTCTTATTATTTTCTTCCTTCTGGCACCTGAGAGCTTCTTTTGCTGCTCTCTTTCTACTTGTTCCAGTTGTAGGGTTAATATTTTGATTACGGCCCTTTCTTCTTTTTGGATGTGTGCATTTATTGCTCTAAACTGACCTCTGAGCACTGCTTTTGCTGTGTTCCAAAGGTTTTGGTAGGATGTGTTTTCATTCTCGTTTGATTCTATGAATTTCTTTATTTCATCCTTAATTTCTTCTATAACCCAGTAGTTTTTGAGCAAAGTGCTGTTCGCTTTCCATGAATTTGATTTTTTTTTCCTTGCGTCTTGTGTTGTTGATTTCTACTTTTATGGCTTTATGGTCAGGAAAGATGTTTGTAATATTTCTATGTTTTGGATTTTGTTAAGGCTTGCTTTATTGCCTGATATGTGGTTTATTCTGGAGAATGTTCCATGTTCATTGAAAAAGAAAGTTTGCCTGGCTGCTGTTGGATGCAGTCTTCAGTATATGTCTATGAGATCAAGTTGGTTGATAGTAGCATTTAGCTCTTCCGTGTCTTCGTTGAGCTTCTTTCTGGATGTTCTGTCCTTCACAAAAGTGGTGTGTTGAAGTCTCCTACTACTGTTGTGGAGCTGTCTATCTCTCTTTTCAGTGCTGTTCGAGTTTGTTTTATGTATTTTGGAGCCCTGTCATTGGGTGCATAACTATTTATTATAGTTATGTCCTCCTGGTGTGTTTACCCTTTAATCATTATATAGTGTCCTTCCTTATCCTTTGTGGTGGATTTTACTTTAAAGTCTATTTTGTCAGAGATTGATATTGCTAATCCTGCTCTTTTTTGACTGTTGTTTGCTTGATACATATTTTTTCCATCCTTTGAGTTTTAGTTGTGTTTGTTAAGTCTAAGGTGTGTCTCTTGTAGGCAGCAGATAGACGGATCATGTTTTTTTTATCCAGTCTGCCACTCTATCTCTTTATTGGTGCATTTAGTCCATTTACATTCAGCATAATTATTGATAGGTAAGAGTTTCGTGCTGTCATCCTGATGTCTCTTTTTGTGTGTTGTTCACAGTTTCTTTGTTCCCCTTAATTTTCTGTGCTGAGTTGTTTTTCTTTATGTATTTTTTTAAATTGTTGTTGATTTTGTGTTTGCTGAGTCTTTATATTTTTCTAGTTTTTTATTTTGATTTGTAGGATTGTTAGTTTCCCTCGTGGTTACCGTGATATTTACCCCTATTTTTCTAAGTTTATGCCAGCCTTTTATTTCTTTATATTGCCTTGACTTCCCCCCCATATGAAAAATCTATGTCTGCATTTTTTAAGTCCCTTTTTTTTAATATTCTCCTTTTTTTACATATTTATATCTCTGTTTCCCTATTTTCAGTGTTTTAGCTTTGATGTATTTTCGTCTTCCCTATCTGAGTCAATATCTGGTTGCCCTATCCTGTGTTCTAGTCTTGGGTTGTAATCTGATGTTATTGATTTTCTAACCAGAGGACTCCCTTTAGTATTTCTTGTAATTTTGGTTTGGCTTGTGCAAATTCCCTAAACTTCTTTTTATCTGGAAATGCCCTCATTTCGCCATCATATTTGAGAGACAGTTTTGCTGTATATATAATTCTTGGCTGGCAGTTGTTTTCCTTCAAGGCTTTATATATGTCATCCCATTGCCTTCTTGCCTGCATGGTTTCTGCTGAGTAGTCTGGGCTTATTCTAATTGACTCCCCTTTGTAGATGGCTTTTTGTTTATCCCTAGCTGCTCTTAAAATTCTCTGTTTATCTTTGGTTTTGGCAAGTTTGATTATATGTCTTGGTGACTTTCTTTTGGGATCTACCTTATGTGGGGTTTGATGAGCATCTTGGCTAGATATCTTCTCATCTTTCATGATATCAGGGAAGTTTTTTGTCAACAAATCTTCAACAGTTTTCTTTGTATTTTCTGTTATCGCCCCCTGTTATGTTACTCCAATCACTTGTAGGTTATTTCTGTTGATAGAGTCCCACATAACTCTTAGAGTTTCTTCATTCTTCTTAATTCTTTTATCTGATTTTTCCTCAAATAAGTAGGCGTCAAGTGCTTTATCTTCAATGTCACTAATTCTGACTTCTACTGCCTCATTTCTGCTCCTATGACTTTCTATTGAGTTGTCTAATTCTGAAATTTTATTTTTAATCTTCTGGATTTCTGATTGCTGTCTCTCTATGGATTCTTGCAGCCTATCAAATTTGTCATTATGCTCTTGAATAACTTTTTTAAATTCCACTACTACTTTGTCTGTATGTTCTTTGGCTGTCTCTACATTGTAAAGAATTTCCTTTCTAATTTCTGGAAGAGTTCTGTGTATTAATCTTTTGTATTCTGCCTCTGGTAATTCCAAGAAATTCTCTTCCTCCAGAGAATTTATTGATTCTTTATTTTGGGAGCTTGCTGAAGCCATCATGGACTGCCTGTTTTTGTGATTTGATATTGACTGTTGTCTCCAAGCCATCAATAAATTATTATAATTTTATTTTATATTTGTTTAGTATGTCCTAGCTTCTTGTTTTGTTTTGTTTTGATATGCCCGGATAGGCTGCTCATATGCACTAGTTTGATTTTTGATGCCTTTGAAGTTCTAACGTCCTGTCACCAGGTAGTTAGATCTGTAACTAAGTATGTGCACACAGGAGTCCGTTAAATTTTCCTGTATTGGTTCAGCTCAGGTGTCCAGGCAGTCAGTCACCAAGTGTGTGGTGTAGGCACTCACCTATAGTCTTAAAGAGGCATGGGTGATTGGTGTAGTCACAGGTATCTGGCAGCAGTAGGGGCACACGCGCTGAGCAAGGCAGGGGGCTAGTGGCTGCCCCTGAGTGTCTGAAAGGAAAGCATGTCCCTATTCCTTGAAGCGAGTAGGTAGGTGAGTTTTGCAACTGGACTATAAGCACCCTACTCTGTTGGCTGTAGACTCATGGACACCACTTATTCTTGGAGCCCTGTAGCAGGTGCCTAGATGGTGTTGGTGGAGCCACCAGTCCTCTAGCCCCTGATGCAGACCGGTAAATGTGTCTGCTTAAAGGGCAGGGCTGTGTCAAGGGTCACAGATCTGCCACTTCACAGCTGAAACAGTTGAAGTTAGACTTCAGGTGTTTACCCTGTTGTACTGTGGTAGTGAGGGTTCACGCTGTTGAGATGGGTCCACACAAGTCTATACAGGGGTTGAAGGCACTCAAAGTATGTGGGCCCCTTATGCCTGTGCCTAGGCAAAGGAGCTGTGCCAACCCTGAGTTCCTGGCTTAGGGGAGCCAGTAGCTTATTTTTTCCCCTGTTTGTTAATTCGTTCCCTCTCCAAAGCCAGGAGAATGGGTCAGGGTGCCTTACGGGATCTACTTCTGGCCCAGGGGACTCAGAGACTTCAGAAGCTGGCCGGACTGGTGCAGAACAGGGAGGGAAGCGTAAAAGGAAGAGACGATTTTCCCAAATGGGCTTTTTTTTTTTTTAATCCCTGTGAAAGTCCACACACGTCCTTGTCTTTAGCTGCTTGGGAGGTGCTTTTCACTGGTTTGGACCGTCCAAGTAGAATCTCTGCTGCCAGATCTCTCTCAATGTGGCAACTGCTTCCCGAGCATGGGCACTGAGCTGTATGCCTGCTTCAATGCACACCCCAAGCCAGTCGGGACTGAAGAGCTGCGGCTCCAGCCATGTCCGGTCTGACACTCTTTCCTTCTTCTAAACTGTCTGCCTCTCCCCCCGCCAGTCAGTCTGATTCTTCAACTTTGCCTTGTTCAGGGCCCCTAGATATTCATAGACAATCAAATCACTTGTTTTTCCAGGTCTTTGTTGTAAAAGGGATATAGGAAGCCGTCTGACTACTCTACCATCTTGGCCCCGCCTCCTATTTCTAGCTTTTTAAGGGAGGACTAAATCTTTTTCCAAAGTGGTTGCACCATTTTATATTCTCACCAGCAGCATGTAAGCGTTCCAGTCTCTTCACAACCTCTCCAACATTTGTTATTTTGTGTTTTTTGGATTAGTGCCAGCCTTGTTGGGGTGAGATGGTATCTCAATTTAGTTTTGATTTGCATTTCTCTAATGGCTAATGATCGTGAGCATTTCTTCATGTGACTGTTAACTCCCTGAATGTCTTCTTTGGTGAAATGTCTGTTCATAACCTTTGTCCAGTTTTTAATTGGATTATTTGTCTTTTGGTTGTTGAAGTGTTGCAGTATCTTGTAGATTTTAGAGTTTAGACCCTTATCAGATATGTCATAGCCAAAATTTTTTTCCCAGTATGTAGGCTGCCTTTTTACTCTTTTGATGAAGCCTTTGATGAGTGTGTTTGGTTTTTAGGAGCTCCCAGTTATCTAGTTTATCTTCTGGTGTTTTGCATTGTTAGTCATGGTTTGTATACTGTTTATAACACATATTAGGGCCCCTAGCGTTGTCCCTGTTTTTTCTTCCATGATCTTTATTGTTTCAGATTTTATATTTGGGTCTTTGATCCATTTTTAGTAATTGTTTGTATATGGTGTGAGATATGGATCCTGTTTCAGTTTTTTACAGATGGTTATCCAGTTATGCCAGCACCATTTGTTAAAGAGACTGTCTTTTCCCCCATTTAACAGACTTTGGGCCTATGTCAAATATCAACTGCTCACAGGTGGATGGATTTATGTCTGGGTTCTCAATGCTGTTCCATTGGTCTATGTGTCTGTTGTAATAGTACTAGGCTGTTTTGACTACCGCGGTGGTATAATAGGTTGTAAAATCAGGTAGTGTGAGGCTTCCCACTTTGTTCTTCTTCTTAAGTAATGCTTTACTTATCTGGGGCCTCTTCCCTTTCTATATGAAGTTGGTGATTTGTTTCTCCATCTCATTAAAAAATGCTGCTGGAATTTGCATCAGGACTGCATTGTATCTGTAGATCCCTTTGGGTAGAATTGACATTTTCACAATGTTGAGTCTATCTATCCATGAGCAAGGTATGTTTTTCCACTTATGCAGGTCTCTTTTGGTTTCTTGTGGTAGTCTCTTGTAGTTTTGATTGTATAGGTTTTTTACGTCTCTGGTTAGATTCATTCCTAAGTATTTTATCTTCTTGGGGGCTATTGTAAATGGTATTGATTTCCTGATTTCCTTTTCAAAGTTTTCTTTGTTGGTATAGAGTAATCCAACTGTTTTTTTGTATGTTTATCTTGTATCCTGATACTTTGCTGAAATCTACTAGTTTCAGTAGTTTTTGTGGATTCCTTGGGGTTTTCTGTGTCTAAGATCATATCATCTGCAAATGAGGATACTTTTACTTCTTCCTTACCAATATGGATGCCCTTTATTTCTTTTTCTTGCCTTATTGCTCTGGCTAGGACGTCTAGCACAATGTTGAATAAGAGTGGTGATAAAGGGTATCCTTGTCTGGTTCCCATTCTCAAGGGGAATGCTTTCGGACTCCTTTCATTTAGGATGATGTTGGCTGTTTGCTTTGTTTAAGTAAGTGCCCTTTATTATGTCGAGGAATTTCCCTTCTATTCCTGTTTTGCTGAGAAATTTTATCAATGGGTGTTGGACTTTGTCAAATGATTTTTCTGCATCAATTGATAAGATCATGTGGTTCTAATCTTTTGTTTTATTTATGTGATGGCTTACATTGATCGTCTTTCTAATGCTGAACCAACCCTGCATACCCGATATGAATCCCACTTGGTTGTGATGAATTTTTTTTTTGATATGCTGTTGAATTCTATTGGCTAGAATTTTGTTGAGGATTTTTGTACTTATGTTCATGAAGGATATTGTTCTGTAATTTTCTTTTTTTGTGGTGTCTTTGCCTGCCTTTTGTGTCAGGGTTATGCTGGCTTCATGAAATGAGATTGGGGGTGATCCTTATTTTTCTATGCTCCGAAATACCTTTAGTAGTACTGGTATTAACTCTTCTCTAAAAGTTCGGTAGAATTCTCCAGTGAAGCCGTCCAGGCCAGGGCTTTTGTCTGTTGTTGTTGGGAATTTTTTTTAAATTATCTTTTCAATATCTTCTTTTATTATGGGTTTATTTAATTTTTCTACCTTGGTTTGTATTAGTTTAGGTAGGTAGTGTGTTTCTGGAAATTTGTCCATTTCCTTAAGATTTTTAAATTTGTTGGAGTACAATTTTTCACAGTATTCTGTTATGATCCTCTTTATTTCAGTTGGATCTATTGTGATGTCACCCATCTTGTTTCTTACTCTGGTTACTTGCTTCCTCTCCTGTTTTTCTTTTGATGGTTTGGCCAATGGTTTATCGATTTTGTTGATCTTTTCAAAGAACCAACTTTTGCAATTGCTGACTCTTTCATTTGTTTTTATATTCTCTATTTTATTCATTTCTGTTCTAATCTTTTTTATTTCCTTTCTTCTAGTGCCTGAGGGCTCCTTTACTGCTCTCTTTCTGTTTATTCAAGTTGTAGGGTTAATGTTTTCACTTTGGTCCTTTCTTCCTTTTGGATATGTGCATTTATTGCTCTAAATACTGCTTTTCCTGTGTCCCAAAGTTTTTCGTAAAATATGTTTTCATTCCCATTTGATGTTATGAATTTCTTTATTCCATCCTTTATTTCTTCTATAACCCAGTAGTTTTTAAGCAAGGTGTTGTTACGTTTCCATGTGTTTGATTTTTTTTCCTTGCTGTTTCCGTTATTGATTTCTACTTTATGGCATTATGGTCAGAAAAGATGCTTTGAAATATTTCGATGTTTTGGATTTTGTTAACACTTGCTTTGTGGCCTAAAATGCAGTCTATTCTGGAGATTCTTCCATGTGCATTGGGAAAGAATGAAGAACTGGCTGTTGTTGGGTGGAGTGTTCTGTATATGTCTATCAGATCAAGTTTATTGATTGCTGCATTTAGATCTTCCATATCTTTATCGAGTTTCTTTCTAGATGTGCTGTTCTTCACTGACAGTGTGGTGTTGAAGTCCCCTACTATTACTGTGGAGCTGTCTATTTCTCTTTTCAATGCTGTTGTTGTTGTTAGGTGCTGTTGAGTTGGTTCTGACTCATAGTGACCCTATGTACAACAGAATGAAACACTGTCTGGTCCTGCACCATCCTCACAATCATTGCTATGCTTGAGCCCATCGTTGCAGCCACTGTATCAATCCATCTCGTTGAGGGTCTTCCTCTTTTTTGCTGACCCTCTGCTTTACCAAGCATGATGTCCTTCTCCAGGGACTGATCCCTCCTGATAACATGTCCAAAGTGTGTGAGACGAAGGCTCGCCATCTTTGCTTCTAAGGAACATTTTGGTAGTACTTCTTCCAAGACAGATTTGTTCATTCTTTTGGCAGTCAGTTGTATATTCAATATTCTTTGCCAACACCACAGTTCAAAGGCATCAATTCTTCAGTCTTCCTTATTCATTGTCCAGCTTTCCCATGCATATGAGGTGACTGAAAACAGCATGATTTGGGTCAGGTGCACCTTAGTCTTCAAGGTGACATCTTTGCTTTTCATCACTTTAAAGAGGTCTTTTGCAGCAGATTTTCCCAATCCAATGCGTCTTTTGATTTCTTGACTGCTGCTTCCATGGGTGTTGATTGTGGATCCAAGTAAAATGAAATCCTTGACAACCTCAATCTTTTCTCCATTTATCATGATATTCTGTTAGAGTTTGTTTCACGTATTTTGGAGCCCTGTTATTTGGTGTGTATATATTTATTATGGTTATGTCCTCCTTGTGTATTACCCTTTAATCATTACATTGTGTCTTTCCTTATCCTTTGTGGTGGATTTTCTTTAAAGTCTATTTTTTCACAGATTAATATTGCCACTCCTGTTCTTTTTTGGTTATTATTTGCTTGATATTTTTTTCCATCCTTTGAGTTTTAGTTTGTTTGTGTCTAAGGTATGTCTCTTGTAGACAGCATACAGATGGATAGTGGTTTTTTTTTTTTAATCCATTCTGCCACTTCTTGTCTCTTTATTGGTGCATTTAGTCCATTTACATTCAGTGTAATTATTGATAGCTATGAGTTTACTGCTGTCATTTTGATGTATTTTTTTTTTTTTTGGGGTGTTGATAGTTTCTTTGTGCCACTTAATTTTCTGTGCTGAGTTCTTTTTCTGCTTGTATTTTCTTTTGATCTTTTCCATTATTGTTGATTTTGTACTTGCTGAGTCTTTATGTTTTTCTTCTTTTATATTTTCATGGGTAGGTTTTTCAGCTTCCTTTGTATTTACCTTGAAATTTACCTTTATTTTTCTAAGTTTAAACCAATCTTTTATTTCTTAATATTGCCTTAACTTCTTCTCCATATGGAAGTTTTATGACTATACTGTTTAATCCATCTTTTTTGTTTTGACATTGTTATCATTTACGTATTGCCATCTCTGGTTCCCTATTTTCAGACTGTTAGCTTTGATTTGTATTTGTGACTTCTCTATCTGGGTTGATAACTGGTTGAACTGTCCTGTGTTCTAGTCTTGGATGGTTGTCTGATACTGTTGGTTCTCTAACCAGAGAACTCACTGTAATAATTCTTGTAATTTTGGTTGCTTTTTGCAAATTCCTTTAATTTCTGTTTATCTGGAAGTGACCTAATTTCACTATTGTATTTGAGAGTATGTTTTGCTGGATATGTCATTCATGGCTGGCAATTTTTTTCCTTCAAGGCTTTATATATGTCATCCCATTGCCTTCTTGCCTGTATGGTTTCTGCTGAGCAGTCAGAGCTTAGTCTTATAGGGTCTCCTTTGTAGGTGACTTTTTGTTTATCCCTAGGTGGTCTCAAGAATCTATCTTTGTCTTTGGTTTTGGCCAGTTTGGTTATGATATGTCTTGGTGACTTTCTTTTGGGGTCTACCCTGTGTGGGGTTCATTGAGCTTCTTGGATAGATATGTTCTTATCTTTCATGATATCAGGGAAATTTTCTGCCAGCAAATCTTCAACAATTCTCTCTGTGTTTTCTGTTATCCTCCCTGCCCCTCCACTTTTCTGTACTCTGATCACTCGTAGGTTATTCCTCTTGATAGTGTCCCACGTAATTCTTAGGGTTTCTTCTTTTTTTTAAATTCTTTTTTTCTGATTTTTCCTCAAAAAATTGGTGTCAAGGGTATTTATCTTCTATCTAACTAATTCTGACTTCTATTGTCTCAATTTTGCTCCTATGAGCTTCTACTGAGTTGATCTAATTCTGAAATTTGATTGTTAATCCTTTGGATTTCTAGTTGTTATCTCTCTGTGTTTTCTATCAGCCTGTCAATTTTGTCATTTCGTTCTTGTGTTGTTTTCCTGAATTCCTCTATTGCTTTGTCTGTGTGTTCCTTGGCTTGGTCTGAGTTTTGCATGATCTGTGTCCTGATCTCTTGGAGAGCTCTGTATGTTAGTCTTTTGAATTCTTTCTCAGGTTGTTCCATTACCTTATCTTCCTGTGGAAGGCTTCCTGGTTCTTTATTCTGGTGACTTGTTGGAGCCTTCTTGACCTGCTTCTTTACGTGATTTGATATTGACTGTTGTCTCCAATGCATCAATAAGTTATTATATTTATTTATTGTATGTTTGTTTACTGTGCCTTAAATTTTTGTTTTGTTTTGATATGCCCAAGTAGGCTGGGTGTGTGAGCTACTTTGGTTGTTGACATCTTTGAAGCTCTCACATCCTGTCTGCAGGTGATCAGAGCGGCTACTACATCTGTGGGAGCCCATAAGTCTGTTCATTTTTCTCGCGTGGATTCAGCTCAGGTGTCCAGGTCGTTGGTCACCGAGTGTGTGGTGCAAAGGTTCACCTACAGTCCTAGATGGGCAGGGCTGCCTAGGGGAGTTAAGAGCAGGCACAGGTATCTGGCTGTGGTAAGGGGTATGTGTGGAGCAAGGCAGGGGTGTAATGGCTGTCCCCAGGAGCCTGGGTGGAGGGCATGTCCCTGTCCCCTAGAGTGCTTATTGGGGGGTATTGCAGCTGGTCCTTGGGCACCTGGTGCTATTGGCTGGAGGACTGGGAGGCACCACTTATTCTCAGACCCCTGTCATGGGTGGCTAGAGGGCGTGGGTAGTACCACCAGCCCTCAGGCCCCCAGTGTGTGTTGGTGAGGCCCCTGTTTAGGGGGCAGGGTGGTGTCAAATGTCACAAATCTGCATTTCTCCCTTGGCTGCCACAGTTGAAAATGGGCTTCAGACGTATGCCCTGCTGTTTTATGCTAATGAGAGCATGTGGTGTTGAATTGGCCCATACAGTTCTAGGCAGGAATAAAGGGCACTGCAAGTCCATGGACCCCTTTTGCCAGTGGCTGGGTGAAGGGGCAGGGCCTCCCATATAGCCCTGAGTTTCCGGATTAGTGGGCCTGGCATTTTTTTAAAGGTATGAGGCTGAGGCTGGCACAGAGAGCCTTGAGCTCCTGGTTTGGTGGTGTGCCAGTTGTTGAATACTACTGGACTGGTGTCAGAGTGGAGCAGGGTGGGGGTTGGGTGAGGGGAAGGAAGCACTTCTCTGCTGTGAAACTCCGGGAGGGGCAGGGTTATTTTGCTCCCACACATGGTAGGTTAGAAGCTAACACTTAACTTTCACAGGTCTGATGTCACTCCTATTTGGTTCTGGAGGTGTGCACACATTTGCTGCTGCTCAGCTACACCTGATGTCTTTGAATGTGACTGCTTGCCTCAGCCCGTATGTGCTGGGCAGACTCAGCTAGCAGGGCACTGGTGATCTTGCAATTGGTACTTCTCTGTTGCCTTTGAATTGCTTCTCCTTCCTCCTGCTGCTCAGTCCGATTCTTCAGCTTTGTCTTTGATGAATAAGGTTCCTAGATTGTCATATATAATGGATTCACTTGTGTTTTTGGGTCTTTGTTGTAAGAGGGACTACAGGGAGCATCTGACTAATCTGCCATCTTGGCCCCGCCCCTAGAGTAAAACATTTTAAATAACAATAGTATTAAAATTAGGTGGCATATTCTGTGGAAAATAGTTTGGAGGTTCCTCAAAAAAATTCGACATAGAATTAACATATGACTCCACAATTCAATTCCTAGTTATATACCCAAAAGAATTGAAAGCAGAAGGACAAACCAATACTTGCACACCAATGTTCACAGCAGCAGTATTCAGAATAGCCAAAAGGCGCAAACAACCTAACTGTCCATCAACAGATGAATGGGTAAGCAAAATGTAATATATACATACAATGGAATACTACTTAGCCACAAAGAGAAATGAAGTCCTGATACATGCTTGTAAAATATGGCATGGTGGGATCAGACCTCCTCTAGCTTCACAAGTGGAAGAAGAGAGAATCAAGATCAATAGCATCAGCCCAGGCCTGATTGCTATGAGGTGGAGGTCAGACATACCTCCATCTTACAACCTTTCATCCTCCAACCTTTTTACCAACTCTGACACCAGCTATCCCTCCCACGGCATGCTCTACTTCTCTGCTGGGTTTGATAATTCGATGCAATAGCCACACAGAACTTACAGACTATAGTCAGTAATGGGGTTTATTAGGGCCATAACAGGTTACAATTCAGGATCAGAAACGACTCAGAATACAGCTGTTCCGTCAGGACAGCTTCTCAGCTGTGCCCATAGGCAGACCTCTCTCTTTCAGTTCTTGGCCCTTCAGCCCCTTGTCCTGTTGGCTATTTGGCCTGGCACTTGCTTTGCTTGGTAAGTGTTACAAAACTCTTCAGTTCTGCCAATAAGTACCCAGAAGCACCCCACTCCACCAGTAAACCTTGCTCCTAAGGTGCTCAGCTGTCTCGCTTCATAGGTTGGTGAGCCTAGCTCCATCAAGGGCCTAGAGGCACCCCACTCCACTACCAAGCCACCTGGCTGAAGGCACTTGGGTCTTTCATTCCTTGGATAGGCACACCAGTTATAGCCATTTAACTCTATGGGCTGGGAAGCCCATTGCACCATCTTGTGCTGGTCTCTTGGATCTGCTGCCGTCCTTTCTTTGCTGCTGCTTATCTGGTGTTACAGTTCTTTCTCAGTGCAGGAACCCCAGGTCCAAAGGATGCACTCTGCTCCTGGCTTTTCCTTCCTGATGGTGGTGAAATCCCCTCCTTCCCACTTCTCGAAGGGCTCATTTTAAGCCTAGAGGGATGGCAAAACTGAACAAACCCCTTGTTAGGGTTCCATATACCTTATTTGCATGGTCCCACCCCTGCAAGCATCCCCTGCACTTTATTTGCATTGTTAGCAAGCTGTCCAATCCCCTTGGATTGGACATAAGCACCTTATTTGCATAGTTCCACCCAATCATTTTGTGGGAGTCAGAAAGCATGAATGACTAGAAAGGCTATATTAAGTAATTCACTGTCTTGCGATGCTACAACATGGATTGATCTTGAAAACACTATGCTGAGTGAAATAAGTCAGTCACAAAAGGACAAACGCTATATGATCTCACTTACATGAAATATCTAGAATAGGCAAATGTATAGAGACCAAAGTTCATTAGTGGTTATCAGTGGTGGGAGGGAGGGAGAAAGGAGGAGTCATTGCTTAGGGGACACTGAGTTAAGGGTGATGGAAAAAACTGGAAACAGATAGTGGTGATGGTTGCACAACATGATGAACATAATTAGTGTCACTGAATTCTATCAGTAAAAATGTTGAAATGGCAAATTTTTTTAAATCTTTTTTTTTAATTGAACTTTAGGTGAAGGTTTACAGAAGAAACTAGCTTCTCATTACAGTTAGTACACATAGTGTTTTATGACATTGGTTACCAACTCCATGACATGTCAACCTTTTCCCTTCTCGAACTTGGGTTACCTATTACCAGCTTTCCTGTCCCCTCCTGCCTTCTAGTCCTTGTCCCAGGGTTGATGTGCCCCTTTAGTCTCGTTTTGTTTTACAGGCCTGTCTAATCTTTAGATAAAGGGTGAACCTCAGGAGTGACCTCATTACTGAGCTAAAAGGGTGTCCAGGGGCCATAGTCTTGGGGTTTCTCCAGTCTGTCAGGCCAGTAAGTCTGGTCTTTTTTTGCTTTTATTTTATTGTTCTACTTTAAGTGAAAGTTTACAATTCAAGTTAGTCTCTCATACAAAAATTTATACATACATTGTTATGCGACCCTAATTGCTCTCCCTATACTGTGAAAGCACACTCCTTTCCACCTCTGATTTCCCATGTCCATTCAACCAGCTCCTGACCCTCTCTGCCTTCTCATCTCACCTCCAGACAGGAGCTGCCCAGTTAGTCTCATGTATCTACTTGAGCTAATAAGCACACTCTTCACGAGTATCATTTTATGTCCCATAGTCCAGTCTAATCTTTGTCTGAAGAGTTGAACTCAGGAATGGTTTTAGTTCTGGGTTGACAGAGAGTCTGGAGGCCATGCCTTCTGGGGTTCCTCCAGTCTCAGTCAGACCATTAAATCTGGTCTTTTTACTAGAATTTTAGTTCTGCACCCAACTTTTATCCTGCTCCATCAGGGACTCTCTGTTGTGTTCCCTGTCAGGGTGGTCAGTCATTGTTGGTAGCCAGGCACCATCTAGTTCTTCTGGTCTCAGGCTGATGCAGTCTCTGGTTTATGTAGCCCTTTCTGTCTCTTGGGCTAACACTTTCCTTGTGACTTCAGTGTTCTTCATTCTCCTTTACTCCAGGTGGTTTGGGACCAATTGATTCATCTTAGATGGCCGCTTGCTAGCTTTTAAGACCCCAGACGCCACTCACCAAAGTAAGATGCAGAACATTTTCTTAATAAACTTTGTTATGCCAATTGACCTAGATGTACCCTGAAAGCATGGTCCCCAGACCCCCACCCCTACTACTCTGTCCCTCGAAGTGTTTGGTTGTATTCAGGAAACTTCTTAGGTTTGGTTTAGTCCAGTTGTGCTGACTTCCCCTGTAGTGTGTGCTGTCCTTCCCTTCACCTAAGATAATTCTTGTCTACTATGTAGTTAGTGAATAACCCTCTCCCTCCCTCCCCACCTTCATAACCATCAAAGAACGTTTTCTTCTGCATTTAAACCTTTTCTTGAGTTCTTACAATAGTGGCCTTATACAATATATGTCCTTTTGTGACTGACTAAATTTGCTCAGCATAATGCCTTCCACATTCCTCCATATTATAAGATGTTTCACGGATTCATTGTTGTTCTTTATCGTTGCGTAGTATTCCATCGTGTGAATATACCATAATTTGTTTTTCCATTCTTCCGTTGATGGGCACCTAGGTTGTTTCCATCTTTTTGCTATCGTGAACAGTACTGCAATGAACATGGGTGTGCATATATGAATTCGTATGGTGGCTCTTATTTCTCTAGGATGTATTCCAAGGGGTGGGATTGCTGGATCGTATGGTACTTCTATTTCTAGCTTTTTAAAATGGTTGTACCATTTTACATTCCCACCAACAGTGTATAAGTGTTCCAGTCTCTCCACAACCTCTCTGGCATTTATTATTTCGTGTTTTTTGGATTAATGCTAGCCTTGTTGGGGTGAGATGGTATCTCACTGTTTTGATTTGAATTTCTGTAATCGCTATTGATCGTGAGCATTTCTTCACGTCTGTTAGCTGCTGAATATCTTCTTTGGTGAAGTGCCTGTTCATATCCTTTGCCCGTTTTTTTAATTGGGTTATTTGTCTTTTTGTCGTTGAGGTGTTGCAGTATCTTGTAGATTTTAGAGATTAGATGCTGATTGGATTTGTCATAGCCAAAAAATTTTCCCCAGTCTATAGTTTTCCTTTTTACTCTTTTGGTGAAGTCTTTTGAGGAGCGTAAGTGTTTGATTTTTAGGAGCTCCCAGTTATCTAGTTTCTCTTCTGGTGTTTGTGCATTGTTACTTATGGTTCGTATTCTGTTTATGCCATATATTAGGGCTCCTAGCGTTGTCCCTATTTTTTCTTCCATGATCTGTGTTGTTTTTGATTTCATATTTAGGTCTTTGATCCACTTTGAGTTAGTTTTTGCACGTGGTGTGAGGTATGGATCTTGTTTCATTTTTTTGCAGATGGATATCCAGTTATGCCAGCACCATTTGTTGAAGAGATTGTTTTTTCCCCAATTAATGGACTTGGGGTGAAATGGTAAATGTTTTGTTATATATAATTTTACCACAAATTAGATGGCATAAGCATCAATTTCTATTTTACTGCCTGAGTTTGCCTTTAAGAAGAGAAACAGTTTCAACATATATTAACTTGGAAAGCCTCTGGGCATCTTAACATTAAAAGATACTAAAGTAATGTATTGTGTGCAATGTATTGTATGCACTTAATAATCCATGACAAATAATTTCTTTTGTAAGGATCAGCACAAAGCTGGTTCTTATGAGGCAGAGGTTAAAGATGTCACAAATGTTCAACTCTTCCAAGCTGCTGTACCACTCCATCATCTCTGACGTCAACTACTCTGTCTCCTCTCAGCACTTTCCCTCCTGTCTTGGGGTTCCCTAATTTGCTGCAACATCTCATAGAACTCATGAACCATATAAAGGAAATGGCTCACATGGTTGTAGAGGATGGCAAGTCCCAAATTTGTGGGTGAGGCGTAGGCTTCTTCTGACCCACGTTGCTACAGGAGCAGATGAACTCAAACCAGCAGTTCAGACCACAGGTTGTCGGCTCAGAAGGCTGCAGAAACTGGCGAAATCAGGTCGCACAATAGGCTGCCAGCCCAAGTGGCTGTAGAGGCCCACGAATCCCAGAATCGGCAGGTCAGACAGTAGGCCTCTGGATAGGTCAACTGATCAGAAACCGGACACGGGATCCAGATGCAGAGAGAGAAAGCCTTGCCAGGACACACACGTATATCTTAGATGCAGGCCACACGCCAGGGAAGAGTGTAATTTTAGTAAGAGTGGGGCTTGAGTCAAGCCTTCCTCCAAGGCTGCAACCCAAGATACACCTTACACCAATCCTCCCTCACCAACATGTAAAGGTCAGGATCCACACCACATAAAATGGAGGACAATCACACGATACCGGGAACCACAGTCCAGCTGAATCGACACATAACCTCAACCATTACAGGTTCCATATGCTTTATTTGCATAGTCCCACTCAGTCATTATGCTGGGAATCACAACTTGAAGAGGAATGGCATTGCATTCATCGTCAAAAAGAACACATCAAGATCTATCCTGAAGTACAAAGCTGTCAGAGATAGCATAATATCCATACACCTACAAGGAAGATCAGTTAATACAACTATGATTCAAATTTACACACCAATCAGTAAGGCCAAAGATGAAGAAACTGAAGATTTTTACCAACTTCTCAGTCTGAAATTGATTGAACATGCAATCAGGATGCATTGATAATTACCGCTGATTGGAATGTGGAAGCTGGAAACAAAGAAGAGTTGATAGTTGGAAAACATGGCTTTGGAGACAGAAACGATGCCAGAGATCACATGATAGAATTTTGCAAGACCAACAACTTCTTCTTTGCAAATACCTTTTTTCACCAACATAAATGGAGACTATACATATAGACCTCACCAGATGGAATACACAGGGATCAAATTGACTACATCTGTGGAAAGAGATGATGGAAAAGCTCAATATCATCAGTTAGCACAAGGTTGGGGTCCGACTGTGGAACAGACCATCAATTACTCAAATGCAAGTTCAAGTTGAAACTGAAGAGAATTAGGACAAGTCCATGAGAACCAAAGTATGACTGTCTTAGTGATCTAGTGCTGCTATAACAGAAATAGCACAAGTGGATGGCTTCAACTAACAGAAGTTTATTCTCTCACAGTCTAGGAGGCTAGAAGTCCAAATTCAGGACGACAGCTCCAGGGGAAGGCTTTCTCTGTCGGATCTGGAGGAAGGTCCTTGTCATCAATCTTTCCCTGTACTAGGAGCTTCTCTGCACAGGGATGCTGAGTCAAAGGACGCTTTTTGCCCGGAGCTTCTTTCTTGGTGGTATGAGGTCCCTGTCTCTCTATTCGCTTCTCTCTTTTATATCTCAGAAGAGATTGGCTCAAGACACAATCCAATCTTGTACAATGAGTCCTGCCTCATTAACATAACTGCTGCCTATCCTTCTCCATTAACTTCATAGAGGTAAGATTTACAACACATAGGAAAATCACATCAGATGACAAAATGGTGGACAATCACACAGTACTGAGAATCATGGCCTAGCTGAATTGATACACATATTTTTGGGGGACACAATTCAATCCATGACAATGACCTTGAGTATATCCTACCTGAAGTTAAAGATCATCTCAAGAATAGATTTAATGCATTGAACACTAATGACTGAAGACCAGACAAGTTGTGGAATGACATCAAGGACATCATACATTAAGAACGCAAGAGGTCATTAAAAAGACAGGAAAGAAACAAAAGACCAAACTGGATGTCAGAAGAGATTCTGAAACTTGCTCTGAATGTCGAGTAGCTAAGGCAAAAGCAAGAAACGATGCAGTAAAAGAGCTGAACAGAAGATTTCAAAGGGTGGCTCAAGAAAACAAAGTAAAGTATTAGAATGACATGTGCAAAGAGCTGGAGATAGAAAACCAAAAGGGAAGAACATGCTCATCATTTCTCAAACTGAAAGAACTGAAGAGAAATTTCAAGCCTTGAGTTGCAATAGTGAAGGATTCTGTGGGGAAAATATTAAACGACGCAGGAAACATCAAAAGAAGATGGAAGGAATACACAAGGTCACTATACCAAAAAGAATTGGTCGACATTCAGCCATTTTAGGAGGCAGCACATGATCAAGAATCGATGGTACTGAAGGAAGAAGTCCAAGCTGCACTGAAGGCGTTGGTGAAAAACAAGGCCCTAGGAATTGATGGAATATCAATTGAAATGTTTCAACAGATGCAGCGCTGGAAGTGCTCACTCATCTATGCCAAGAAATTTGGAAGACAGCTACCTGGCCAACCAACTGGAAGAGATCGATATTTATGTCTATTCACAAAAAAGGTGATCCAATCAAATGTGGAAATTATTGAATAATATCATTAATACCACATGCAAGTAAAATCTTGCTAAAGATCATTCAAAAGCGGCTGCAGCAGTATATTGACAGGGAACTGCCAGAAATTCAAGCCGAATTCAGAAGACAACGTGGAACCAGGGATATCACTGCTGATGTCAGATGGATCCTGGCTGAAAGCAGAAAATACCAGAAAGATGTTTACCTGTGTTTTATTGACTGTGCAAAGGCATTTGACTGTACAGATCATAACAAATTATGGATAACATTGAGAAGAATGGGAATTCCAGAACACTTAATTGTGCTCATGAGTAACCTGTACATAGATCAAAAGGCAGTTGTTCGAACAGAACAAGGGGATATTGTGTGTTTTGAAGTCAGGAAAGTTGTGCATCAGGATTGTATGTTTTCACCATACTTATTCAATCTGTATGCTGAGCAAATAATCCAAGGAGCTGTATGTACTCTGTGAAGAAGAACGGGCATCAAGATTGGAGGAAGACTCATCAACAACCTGTGATATGCTGATGACACAACCTTGCTTACTGAAAGTGAGGAGGACTTGAAGCACTTACTGATAAAGATCAAAGACCACAGCTTTCAGTATGGATTACACCTCAGCATAAAGAAAAGAAAAATTCGCACAACTGTACCAATAAGCAACATCATGATAAGCGGGGAAAAGATTGAAGTTGTCAAGGATTTCATTTTACTTGAATCCACAATCAACACCCATGGAAGCAGCAGTCAAGAAATAAAAAGACACATTGCATTGGGAAAATCTGCTGCAAAAGACCTCTTTAAAGTGTTAAAAAGCGAAGATATTACTTTGAGGACTAAGGTGGCCCTGATCCAAGCCATGGTGTTTTCAATGGCCACACCTGCATGCGAAAGCTGGACAATGAAGACCAAAGAAGAATTGATGTATTTGAGTTATGATGCTGGCAAAGAATATTGAATATAGAGAATATATATTGAATATAAAGAATATTCAATATACCATGAACTGCCAGAATGGCGAACAAATCTGTCTTGGAAGAACTACAGCCAGAACGCTCCTTAGAAGCGAGGATGGCGAGACTTCATCTCACGTACTTTGGACATGTTATCAGGAGGGACCAGTCCCTGGAGAAGGACATCATGTTAGGTAAAGCAGAGGGTGACCGAAAAAGTGGAAGACCTTCAACGAGATGGACTGACATAGTGGCTGCAACAATGGACTCAAACATAACAACGATTGTGAGGATGGCACAGGACCCTGAAGTGTTTTGTTCTGTTGTACATAGGGTTGCTATGAGTTGGAACTGACTTGACAGCACCTAACAACAACAACAAGCTGAATCATTGTGTGTGAATCACAAAGACCATGGCAAGAAGGCCATATTAAGTAATTCATTGTACCACACATGACTTATTTATAAACATAATTTTAAGTGATAATGATAGTTGTTTTGGATTCCAAAAAGAAAACATGAAATATAAAGTGAATACATTTAAAAATTGAAAATCATTTAGGAAATACACTAAAATCTAGATATAACCTCATATGACAAGTGGCAGAAACAACTGACAATACAGCGATTGGAAATGACAGTAAGGTTAGCCTTTTCCTTAATTTTTTTTTAACTCTAATTTTTGCTCAGATCATACTTATATGATAAAAATCTAAGAACACACAGTATTCATATATTTAAATAGACCACTTGGGTATGTTACTTAACAAAATAATAAAAATTCTGAGATAGGGAGTGGGAAGGGTGCTTGGGCCTTGGGTATGGGAGTGGAGACAAGGAAGGTATAGGTAGAGGAGTTGCCTTCCTATTATCAACCACCAAAAGATACTTCCTTGGAAAGTGATTGACCTAGTCTGGAACATATATTTCTTGGTCTTCGCCCATTTAAACTCAATAAACTCTTACGTCTTTCTCTGCAAGCACATTTTGTCTGTGTGTGTGTGTATGCATGCGTGTTGCTGGGTCAAGTTATTTCTCTGATGGCTTTTTCTTCTTGCAAATTACTTACAAAAAGAAGGGAAACAACAACAAAGGTAGAACATCATTGTGATAATGAAGCAGGTGTATCTAAAATAGGATGAGTTTCACTTACATTTAAATGACTTTACAAAGCAATTTCAACTATCTTATCTCATTTAAGCCTCCCTATGAAGGAAACAGGTTTTAATATTCTTCTGATCACAAAGTGTTTCTCCACTATATATATTGTTTTATACCTAAATCGATATTGCCTGCCTAATAAGTTGATGTATTATCAATGGAATCTGGACTGAATCTGTAAAAAGTAGTTCAAGCACACTAGTTTTTATTATTTAGATTCTAGATCCTTAGATCTAGAATCAAGAAATACCATCTCCCTAAAAACCTAAGGAGGACAGTAAGTCTAGACAATAATACTTGGTGCAAGTGCTCACACTCCCTATAAATGCACTTCAAGAAATATTTAACAAATGTAAGAAACAAAGACACACAATGATGAATATAAGATCTTTACCTTTGAAGAACTCAAAATCTAACTTTGTTTAATTACAAATAAAATATAAGGCAGTTTGAGGTAAGTACCATAATAGGACACATGAGAGTCCTGAACAAAGTTTGGTACTGCAAGTCCAAATAAGAGCTACATGTTCTTCTCATCGTTTTCTTTAATTTACCCCCCTGTAGACAGTACAAGTCACTGTGAGTGAGAATTGACTCGATGGCAATTGGTTTGGTCTGGTTTTACGCAGTAGAAAGAGCCCTGCTGACCAAACGGTTGGCAGTTCCAATTGACCAGCCGCTCCTTGCCAAGACACTGTCTTATACGGTCGCTATGAGCCAGAATTGACTAATAGCAACAGGTTTGGGTTTTTTTTTTTTTTATGTTGTATTGGGAAATGTGCAGATATATGATAATATGAAAATGCACATAACTATTATAAGTTTTGCCAGTTGTTCTCTGGTTGTACTTAAAGCATTTCATCTTAATTTGATGTACTAGTCAATTTATGTATCTATACATGTATATCCACTTATCTGCTTTTCATCAGTCTTACATGAAAAATCATCAAAGTGCCATATGTGCAGCATATGGTGTACATCACCAATCACAATACAAATAATGAAATATACATTATTAAATAAAACTTTGAAAATATACCCACAATTCAACCTCCTAAACAAATTTATATTTTAGAAATTTATCCATGCAGTTTTTAGAGTAGCAAAATAATGTTGTATTCTACCATTTCTAAAAGCTAGTTCTATCATAAATATTACCAGTTATTATTTTTAATTTTAATGACTTATATTCTATCATACTGAAGTGTCATGATTTATTTTCCAAACAATTGATATGAAGTTTTCAAATTACAAAGTGTAGCTACAAACGGTTTTGAGTGAAAGGAGGAACTTTAAAGGAGTGTATCAGTTATATTTACATCAAAATAAATGGAATTCATTCAATTAAACAATCCAAAACTGCAAATCCTGTTATTTATAAATTGTGTGGAGGCAAATTACCCTTTATGTCCCAGTGTTTTTCCTTATATGTTGAAAGAGGGATTATGATGCCCATTGGAAGGATTATTAAATTTTAAAGTGGCCACAGTTCGGAGAGACAGTTGCAAATTACTATCCTCGATTTAAAAAAAAAAAGGTAAGGTATTATTAACATAGCACATTCGCAAATTTAAGGGCTCGAATAAAAACTTACTATGATGACAGAGACTGGAGAAACCCCCAGAGTGTGGCCTCCGGACACCCTTTTAGCTCAGTAATGAAGTCATTCCTGAGGTTCACCCTTCAGCCAAAAATTAGTCCCATAGAACAAAACGAGACTAAAGAGGCACACCAGCCCAGGGGCAAAGACTAGAAGGCAGGAGGGGACAAGAAGGGTGGTAATAGGGAACCCAAGTTCGAGAAGGTAGAGTGTTGACATGTCATGGGGTTGGTAACCAATGTCACAAAACAGTATGTGTACTAATCGTTTAATGAGAAGCTAGTTTGTTCTGTAAACCTTCCTCTGAAGTACAATAATAAATTATATAAAAACTGAACTATGAAACCCCCAAATACGGCTTCTCCCCCCCACTACTGACTTCAGAGTAAAACACTGACATTCTTTTGTGAATTGGTCAGCCTCTGCCACCGATTTTCTGGTGAGAACCACTGGGTGAGTGGTTTCGGTTCCACAAGGAAGAGCTTCAGCAGAAGCTTTCACGCAGCACCAAGGCTGGCCCAGTCGAACCCTGCAGCTGGGCTGCTCACGAGGTCTGCAGCTGGGGTTGTGGTCCCACTTGGTCGGTAGGTTGAGGAACGAGTCCCTTTCGCAGCCTCTGGTTGGAAAACTCTGAGCACCGCTGAGAGTAACACAGGCTCTGCACCCGCAGGGATTCTTCCCCACCCAGGCCTGCGAGGGAGCTCTGCGCAGGCGCGGCAGTTGTGCGACATCCGTCACTTACGGCCGGAGCGGTTCGTGCTGGGGAGTTGGTGGCGCGGTGCAGGGCTTTTAGGAACAAGCGGCTCGGGCGCGGGTAATCAGTTCCCCTTACTCCTTTCTTTACTAATTCCAGGTACCTGGGACTAACCGCGGAGCTTCCGGACCTGATGCGTGAACCCGGTCGTAGACTATCCCACCCTGCTCCTCTACTGCTCGTTCGCCCAGGTGGGGGTGAGGGGCGGGGTCGGGGGCTGGCTGGACTCCATCCTGGAGTCTTCGTGTTGAAATCTCCCGAGTAACTCACACCTCTTCTTGTTCTCCAAGACTGTTTTCCCGGGACTGTGGCTTGCAGGGTCCACCATGGAGCCAGAACAGATGCTGGAAGGACAGACGCAGGTACAAGGAGGCCCTGGGTTCAGGGTGGCGGAGTGCGGGGATGCAGCGAAAAAGGGGGTTAATGTGTCTGTGACCCGTGTTTTGTTTTCTAGGTTGCAGAAAATCCTCACTCTGAGTACGGTCTCACAGATAACGTCGAGGTAACTCGCTTAGTTCCTTTGCCGCATCTGCGTCTCTAAAGAGCTGGTGAAAACTTCGTATCTTTTTTTACTAGGTTTGCTTTGCAAAAGGAAAATTTTATTATGATCTGAATAGTATCAAATTATGGGTAGCTTGTTTTGTTAGCAGTACTAATACTCCGTGGTGTCCAGACGTAGAAATTAGTTTTGAGCTAAGATTTTAACTTTTAAAGTGATGATAAGAAACACATTACTCAGAGAGTCTATCAGGATCGTTTTACTTGGTGGCTATTGATGCATCTGTTGGGATATTGCTATGTAAAAACTGCGCATATTAAGAAACCTGTTTGGTCTTTGTAGTGTACTGGTGACGTCAGCAACATTTAGTCTTTACTTCTTTGCAGAGTTTAGTAGTAGGTGCCCTTGGAAGCTGTAATACACATAGTAGACCCTGTTTTTGCCTTACATGGTTCAGTCTGAATTGAGGGAGTACATATGAAAAACATACAAAAGAAAAGTGTACTTTTTATAGAGCTTTTTCATTTAAGTGCTAAGAGCGTATTGTCTAAAAATAGAAGGTATTCTTTAAATAGATGAATAAATACTGGAACAAATGAATTAACCAGAGCTATGTGGAGTTAGGAAAGTAGCAGTTTCTTGGAAGAAAAAATTTTTTACTAAAAAAAAAAAAAAGACATTAACGATGATTAAGTTTGAATAAATGAGAGCAGAACATTTCCAAGTGGAGTAACAATATGTACTAATAGCTGCTAACATTTATTCAACTCTTTTACTGTGTGCCAGCTGCTGTAAGTAATTTGCATGGATTTCAGCGGTGTAAGGCTTAGAGAAGAGCTTGTCTAAGGTCACCAGGCAGTAAGTGGGGAGGTGTATTTTTAATCTAGTCTGGTTGACTTATTTGAAGTAGGGTTAAGTAGATTGTTGATCTTGACTAACTCCTAAAGTTTACCGGAATGACTATACTGTGCCTGTAAAATTGCTGGAAATATTTATTGGCTTGCTATCAGTATTAAGAGAATCTGTCTCTTCATAGTGCAGTTTTTAATTGAAGTGATACGCAGAATCAGGTGAATATACTGTACATTATTTTGTGTTACAGTCATGTAAGAGTTTTTTTTTAAGGCATCGGCACGGTCTTTTTTTTTTTTTTTTTTTATGGTGCCTGTATATGAAGGCAGAGCTGAGATACCCTAGAGCAGTGATACCCAAATGTTGTTTCCCAGACTCTCAGACCAATTTCGACTGGTCCATGGTAAAATGAGAAAACATAAGGACAGTGGAGTAAGATTTTGGTAATGGTAAACCAACTTTTTTTTTTTTTTTTTTTTTGGTCATTCAGTGATTGGCCTTCCGTTCTTTTATAGTTTTAAAATGACTTTTTATAAATTAGTGGTGGTAGTAAAATAGTAATTATGTTTTTGATTTGTTTTTAAATTTTTGTTTGGCAAAATAAAAAGTTAACAATTCTATGTTAGTCCCTTAATTCATCATATTTTATTTTTGATTTACTTGTTTGCATAGCTGAAAAGTCTGGGAACCACTACTCTATGGTGATTGCTGCTGCTGCTTTTTTTTTCCCCCCCTTTTTCTTTTTTTTTGATGATTCCATTTTGTTTCCTTTATTGGCTTGTAAGTTTTTTTTAGGGGGTTGCTTTGGGGTTTATAATATACATCTGTAACTTATCACAGTTTACTTTCAACTAATATATCTCCATATATAGTATACAAACCTTACAACAATATTCTTTTATTTCTCTCTTCTAGTCATTGTACTATCATTATCGTGTATTTTACCTCTACATATATTATAAACCCCATGATTAACTTTTTTTTCTTTAGACAGCAGTTACCTTGGTTTTTTAATTGTAGTGAAAATACACATAACAAAACATTCACAAATTCAGTTTCTACACGTATAATTCAGTGACATTGATTACACTCTTCATGTTGCACAACTCCTATCCCTGTCTTTGTCTTAATTGTTCTGCCACCATTAACATAAACTCAGTGCCCCCTAAGCAAGAACTCCCTCTTTCTCCCCTCCTTGCCACCCTTGGTAACCATTAATAAGCTTTGGTTTTTATATATTTTGCCTATTTTATATATGTGAGCTCATACAGTGTTTGTCCTTTTGTGACTGACTGACGTCGCTCAGCATAATGTTTTCAAGGTTCATTCGTGTTGTGGCATGTATTGGGACTTCTTTTCTCTTCATGGCTGAATAATAGTTCTTTGCATGTATGTACCGTATCTGTTGATGGTCACTTAGGTTGTTTCCACCTTTTGGCTATTGTGAAAAGTGCTGCAGTGAACTTTGGTGTACAGGTTTCTGTTTGTGTTCCGTAGTTACCATTAAAAGAGATTTAAACAGTAAGAAAAAGGAGTATTTCATATGTAACCATGTATTTACCATTTCTGGGGCTCCTCATTCTTTTGTGTAGATCCAGATTTCCATCTGGTATCATCTTCCTTCTGCCTGAAGGACTTCCTTTAACATTTCTTTTAGTGCAGGTCTGCTGGTGATGAATTCTTTCAGCTTTTAATTGTCTGAAAGAGTCATTATTTTGCTTTTGTTCTTTGAAAGATATTTTTGCCTATTGTAGATGTTGCTCCTAGCTGACACTGTTTCTGATGAGAAGTCTAATATCATTCTTATTTTCTTCTCTATGTGTATGTGTTTTGCTGCTTTTAAGATTTTCTTTTTATCACTAGTTCTAAGTAATTTGATCATAATGTGTCTTGGTGTAGTTTTTTTTTAAATTTTTTTTTTTGTGCTCGTGATTCATTGAGCTTCTTGGACCTGTGAGTTTAGAGTTTTTATCAAATTTGGAAAAATTTCAGTCATTATTTCTTCAAATATTTTGTTAGATTAATTTCCTCACGCTTTCCTTTATCTTCTTGAACATATAGAATATATTTATAATAACTATCTTAATGGCCATGTCTGTTCTATCATCTGTATCATTTCTACATCTGTTTCTGTGGATTCATTTTTCTCCTCATTAAGGGTAGTTATTTTCCTGCTTTTTGCCTGCTGGATGATTTTTTATTGGATGCTGGGCATTTTCCACTCATGAGTGGTGGGAATATGCACTATTCCCAGCCTTGTGTGAGCTTCAAGAATTGTTCTGCCTGCTGCTTTAAGGTGTTTTTCTCCCGTGGCCATGGGTGGTTGCCTCACACACGTGCACTGATAAGTGTTCACCTGAAGACTGAAAGGCGATGTCATTAGTCTCTGTTTGTGCAACTCTCTCCTATCCATGCAGCTCTCCTTTCTGGCCCTCTATCCTGCAAATTCTGCGAGTTGATTCCAACTCATAGCAACCCTATAGGACAGAGTAGAACTGCTCCATAGGGTTTCTTAGGAGTGACTGGTGGATTCAAACTGCCGACTTTTTGGTTAGCAGCCGAGCTCTTAACCACTGCGCCATGAGGGTTCCTACTGTACTTGTCTTATTCTCCTTGTATTCTCAACTCTGTTCCAACTCAGGAAGACTGCTGGATGTGCTTGGTGTCTCTCCCTGTGCCATGTCCTGTAACTCTCCAGCAGTAAGCTGGGGCAATCAATCACAGAGCCCACTTCTTCTTTTCTCTTAGTGATCACCGTTCTGCACAGTTTATCAGTTCTTTTTTGTTTGTGGTAGTTTGGATCCTTTTAGATTAAGTTAGGATTTTGACTTAACTAAAATTAAGCCTAGCATTTGGCACGTAGTAAGTATTCAGTAAATGTTTGAGTGAAGTAAATGAGAGGATTTAGTTAAGGAGTTTATTATAAATATTATAGGACCTGTAGGAGTTGCTTACCATTGCTGTTTCTTATTGGAGGCATTGGAAGGTCACGTAACTGACTACTTTTTATTGTATAAAAGTACTGTGATAGGAAATTTGAAAATAAATTCTGGGATTTTGGAGTTTGTCTCCTTTAAGATTAAATTGTGAGCATATTGGATTTTGACCTAGGGATCTAGGAGAAAACACATTCAAAATAATATGGTATCTTTCAGAAATATCAAGTTGTACTGTCTTTTCCACAGTGGAAAGCTGAATTTCACAAAGTCTCCACTAGAATTTCAGAAATGAGAATGCGGTATGGATACCATTTGTTCAGATTTATTGATGAACAATTAATTTCTCAATCCAGGACAAAATAAATAGTTATTTTATAGATTAAATAGACTTTATAGAAAAGTTATTATCTAATTAAGTTCTAGAATTAGATTGAAAAATCATGGGCATAACTAGAAAACTTGCCTGGTATATTTTTGGGAATTATCTTTGGAAACCATGGTGTATATGTTGAAGATGCGCAATTTAAATTTTTTCTCACTTTTTACAGAATTAGCCTAGGAAAGTGTCTTTTTCTCTGTTGACTTTTATATACAGCTTGAGTATGACTGAAGCAAAAGCTTCTTTAAATGAAAGTACTCCTAAGAATACTGTTTTTGTTTTGTCTTTTATATAGCCACTTCTTCCTGAATTTCTAAAATGACAGATTTTCAAAGGAAGGCAAAAATTTTCAATGAAGTAGTTTATTATGCTATGGTTGTTAGATGAATCTATGTGAAATGCTTAAAATTTGCGGGTGGTTAGTAGTAGAAGGTGTAAGTCATTTTACTAAACTTCATTCATTCAAATATCACATTAATGATATTTTTCATGATTTTCCCCATTTTTTGGCATTATTTATTTAACTTTTTTTTCTTTAAATGTATTAATCTTTTAAAATCATGGATTCATTTACTTCAAAAAGAAGCATAAATGGAAAATCATTCTCATTGTGATAAATAAGAGGTTAACCACTAAAATAAAAACAATGAATACAAAACAATGGTAGTAAATTTTAGTTAGATTCTATTGCCATGGAAGGCTCTGAGCCTGAAGCCTGCTGTCTTTGTTAAGAAGGGAGTTTAGCAAGTGTTACAGAGGTATTAAAGACATAGTCACACCATACTAAGACTTTATCCTTGACGTTAATTGTGAGAGAAGGATTGAAATAGGCCTAGCTTTCTCATTAAGTGATTCATTGCTACTTAATATTATGTCCAGGTATTGTGGAATATACTCTAAGAAAAAGAAAAGAAAAGGGGCTTGTATTTACTTCTAAAATGATGAAAGGTAAGGGAGAAGGAATAGGATCTGGAGATATGACATAAAAACAGTGAAATATTATTGTGCCTAAGAGAGAAGCTTGAATGCAAAGTTTAAAGATGGGTCTGAATTTGTTCTTTTGGCAAGGAGGTTTGCAGTCCAGTACGAGCTTTCTAGTCATTGATTTGCTTTCTCTACGAGTGTCATATTTCCATTAGTTTGTTTTTATTTATTTTATTGTGTATTAGTCCATTGATTTTTATTTAGCACTCAAAATAATCTAGTCACTTCGGATATTCACGCATTGTTTTTAATTCACTAGAGGATAGTAGAAAATGAGAAGATTAATGCAGAAAAGTCATCAAAACAGAAGGTGGATCTCCAGTCTTTGCCAACTCGTGCCTACCTGGATCAGACAGTTGTACCTATCTTATTACAGGGACTTGCTGTGCTTGCAAAGGAGAGGTAAGATAATAGTATCTGCAAATGGAGTTACCATAGAAAGCAAAATAATTGAAACATCATTGGTTATGTATGTTATTTTTTTACTGTATAAACAATTTGTGGATATTAAATATTTTCTTTTAAAAAGAAATCAGCCATAATCTTATAAGTCAGATATTTTCATTTTTTTCTACTGGTCTTAAGTCATAAGCAGATTTGTAAAGATTCATAATCATGGCATACATGTAATTTTGTATCTCCCTTTATTTAATATTACAACAAAACTTTTCTTGCATTTCTCCATTGTCTTTGTGATTATGATTTAAATTGTAGTAATACCATTTTTCCATTGTTGAACATTTAAATCCAATTTCTTTTGTTATTATAGGGCACCAGGCAGTTTATTTTCATGCCTCTAACTTTGCCTTTGTTTAAAATTACTTTCTTATGATAGATTCCTCAGAATTAGCTTACTAGTTTAAACAACATGGCTGTTTTCATGGTGTTTGACATATAATGTCGTATTTCTGTCCAGAAGTTTGTCCTTAAAATTCTCCCAATATTACCATAGCCTCAGTGGCATTGAGTATTATAAATTTTTTTGCCAAGTTATTTTAATTTATACACCATTATTTCTCTTTTCTCTACATGTTTCTCCCCAGTAATTCTCACCTAAGTTCTTTCTGTGTAAGTAAATCCAACAAGACAATTTTTTTGTAAATTAGGTTAATCAACATTTATTAGGTGCATATCATGTTTTATTCAAAGGATAATAATGAACATTGTAGCAAACTGACAGATTGATAAAGAAGTTGTTGATGGAAATACGTCTCGTCTTACAGTAAGAGTTATTGATCTAGAATATATTAATTTTTTTATGTAAAAATTACATCAATAGACAATAAATATTTGTTTTTGATGTTGTATTTATAAAATAGGATTTGTTTATGTCTGCCAGGTATATCTTGGCTGTACTACCAATAACTAAAATCTGGGCATCTTTTTTCTTCCTGATTCTGTTTATTTTCTTCTTCTAAAGAAGGCTAATGTATTAGAAATAGTAAATATTAAAATAGTAAGTATTACTTTAAGTGCTGAAAGAAAAAAATTTGAAGAAATTTTTTAGTAACATGCTGTTAGTAAATGCAGTTTTTAAAGTGAAGAATCTAGAAAAATAATTTGTTCAAGTTAACTCTAAATATTATGTGAAAAATGTCTCTATGTAGATGGCTTAAAGGACTGTTTAAAGTGATAAGGTAATGTTTTATCAATTTTCAATGTACCTTTTCATAGTGAAGTCTAAAGTAGATCTTTTCCCCAACTTTTTGTCTTTGGACTTGTTTTCTCAGCAAGAATAATTTATATAAAAGTGATAGATACGAAATAATACGTTTTAATTTTGTAAATACGTTTAGCTTCTCAGGTGTACTGTGTGGTAGCATCATTAGAATTATTGTTGGTTTAAATTATTTGAAGAAAGATATATGTGACTTTTTAAAAAGAAACAACAACTTTTTCAAATGAGTGTTGCTTCCTTTGATGAGGCACTTGGGGAGTTCATCTATATGTGTCAGTGATGTGACAGCCATTCTCGTATATTGTTTTTTGTACTTTTATTGAAAGATAATATATATACAGAAAATTATGCAAATCATAAGTGTACAGCTTGATGATATTTCACAAAGCAAACATGCCCTGTAACCTATACTCAGATTAAGAAACTGAACATTGCCAGCACCCCAGAAGCCTCCTTTGTGACCCCCTTCAAGTTGTTATTCCTCCAGACTAATCATCATCCCATTGTCAGTACATTTGTGAAACTTGGGTTATAGAATTGAGTTTATAACCAGGCTTAAGTCTTACAAAAATTTCAGTTTCTTAGAGCTATATTGCTGGCTAACTTGCTTGCCTATCTTATTTACCTTAATATTTGCTACCAATGACCTTTAACTGTAAAATGAAAATTGATCTTAAAAAGATGTGTTTTAATTACATAACAATATGTTTAAGTTAACACATCTAGAATATAAATTTCTAAACTTTGAATTTCTTTTCCCTTTACAGACCACCAAACCCCATTGAATTTCTAGCATCATATCTTTTAAAAAACAAGACACAGTTTGAAGATCGAAACTGACTTACTGGGAAGAACAGAAAAATTGGTTTCTACTATAGATTTACATGATTAAGAGGCAGTTTTAATTGCCATGATTCCCACCCTGCCCCCGCCCTGCCGCCCTTTTTTTGGAAGTATAAGAACCTTCAGGACCATACAACTTAATTCTGGAGTTGCAGAAGAGAATATATTTACCTTATTTTGATTTAATCACAATACTTATTTAATGAGCATATTCTGTGCAGTTTTTTTCTCAGATTGTCCTTAACTTTAGTTTTTAAAATGACCTTCAAAATAAATAGTTAAAACGTCATTATTTTAAAGTAGTTTTTGTTCTGCATTTTGTATAGTTGAATTGCTTTCACAAATGACTTCTTGTGTCCTAGAATGCTGCAGAATTTTACAGGAGTGAAAATACAGCAGAGTCAAGTAAAATATGACGAATATCTAGCCATTTTTTCTCTGTTTTCTCCCTGGACTTCTCTGAGGGTGGGATCTGGGCATTTTTATTTTTTAACAAACATCACAGGTAACTCTAATGCACAATGAAGTTGGAGTACTGATATAAGCATTACAAAGGGTGTACAATATCCTCCAATCCTATCAACTTTTATACTAATAATAACTATCATTTTTTGCAACCCTACTATGTGTCAAGCATAGTACTATTATGCTTAAGTTATCTCTAATATAGCAACTCTGCAAAGTAGATATTATTCCCATTTTGCAGATGAGGAAACAGACTTGGAGAGGTTAAATGACTTGCTCAAGACCACACTGCTGGTAAGTGCTTGAATGGAAATTCAAACCCAGTTCTATTGAAGTGTTGCTGGTCGTTAAGTGAGAAGTACTTGCGCTGCTTAACTTCATTATTTCTCTTAGCAATGAAAAACAGCAGCCAGTCTCTTTTTTTGTTGGGGGGGGGTGGTAGAGTTTGCTGCCTTTGTCCCCTCCTAAGAAATCAAGATAACTCACAAGCTCAGGAAATGGAGAACATTATCTGAAGAGAGCCAGGCAGGAAAACCATTCATTAGAGGAGTGGTTCTCAACTGGGAGTCATTTTGCTCTGCCCACACCCCACATTTGGTGATGTCTAGAGACACTACTAGAGTGGGGTGAGTCCTACTGCCATCTAGTTGGTAGAGGCCAGAGATGCTGCTAAACTTGTTACAAGTGCACAGGACAGCTCTCCGCCCCAGTAATTATCCAGCTCAAAATGTCAGTAGTGCCAAGGTTGAGAAGCCCTGCGTTAGAAGCATACTAAAGACTTGTGTCTCCAAGCTAAAACGTTAGTGCCTTTGCAAAGTTAGAAATTAAGAATTTAATGCTGATGAGTTATGTCTTAGAGTTCTCTTTATGACAGTAAAAACTTATTTCAATAGGATTGATGCTTGGGGAGGTGATATGAATAGTTTTTATATTGTAGATCTATGTATCTGAATAGTAAAAACCTGGAAATATTGGGATCTCTTGTTTATATAAGGAGCCCTGGTGGCACATAGGTTAAGAGCTTGACTACTAACCAAGAGCTTGGTGGATCAAACCCATCCAGCTGCTCTGTGGGAGAAAGAACTGATGATTTGCTTCTGTAAAGATTATAGCATAGAAAACCCTATGGGGCAGCTCTGCTCTGTCACATGGGTCACTATGCGAAATTGACTTCATGGCACCTAACAACAACAACAACCTGTTGATATGGAAGTTTTCACAAGTGTTCTACCAAATTTATTTTAGTTAGTTTGACTATCTCATAAGTTAATCTATTCCAGTCTTTTTAGTGATATTTTAACATCTAAATAGGTACTAGGTAAGTAATCTTTTATTAATTATATAGACTATATAAGTATACATACCTATACATACACACATACCTGGTCCCTGAAAGCCTGATTCAATTTAGAGTCGAAGCTTGTGAATTTGTCAAAAACTTAAGGCATGCTGATACACACTTCTGGTTAAGGACCACTTAAAGAAAAAACAAAAAACCACTTGTGATTGAATTGATTCCGACTCACGGCAACCCTATGTGTGTCAGAGTAGAACTGCAATCTACAGGATTTGCAATGCTGTGACCTTTTGGAAGCAGATTGCCAGGCCTTCTTCCAAGGCGCCTCTGGGTGAGTTGGAACCACCAACCTTCATTATTTATAATTTTAGTTTTGGAGGTGTAAGTATGTGGTAATCTACTTAGTGCTGCTTTACTTCTGACGTTCTTTTGAACTATCTTCGACATAGGGCTTAAATTATACTCAGTCCTGAATTTGATAATTTTTGCAGTAAGGGCTGAGAACAGGCATGTCTTTTGCTGGCAGTCCACATGCCACTTACTGAGTATATACCATGTGCCAGGCACCATACTAAGTACGTGAATTGTCATTTAATCTTCACAACCATTTTTAGGTGAGGAAGCTGAGATTTGGTTAACTTACAGAGGTAGCAAATTAGGGACAGGGATTTAAACCCAGCCTGCTTGTGTAGAAAACCAGTTATCGAGTAGACTCTGACTCATGGTGACTCCATGTGTTTCAGAGTAGAACTATGCTCCATAGGGGTTTCTTTCTGTTTCTGTTGTTGAGAATATACACAGCAGAACATACACCAGTTCAACAGTTTCTACATGTGTGATTCATTGATTCTTCAAGTTGTGCAACCATTCTCACCCTCCTTTTTTGAAGTATTCCTCCCCATTAACATAAACTCACTGCTCCCTAAGTTTCCTATCTAATCTTTTGAGTTGCTTTTGTCAATTTGATCCCACCATAGGGTTTTCAATGGCTGATTTTTTGGAAGTAGATCTCCAGGCCTTTCTTCCAAGGTGCCCCTGCGTGAACTTAAACCTCTGACCTTTCAGTTAGCAGCCGAGCATATTAACTGTTTGCCCCATCCAAGAACTGCTTGTGTGGACACTCTGCCTAATGTAATATTACCTCTCAGGTGTTTGTAAAATATCAGTCTGTCCTTATGTGTTTATAGTAGAAGCCCTCTTACATGGCTGGTAATTGAAAAAATAAGTCAAAGTAGACAATTATATATGACACACATTGTAAACGGTTTTTTTTTTTTTTAAACTTAAAAGATATTTATGTAGGTAGTATTTTTATTTCAGTCTTTTTTTTGGGTATGTTTTCTTTGATTGGAATTCTGCATTGTCTTTCTTCCACATACCACACCTATATTGCATGGTCTACAAATTTCAGTTTCAGATTTTTTGAAAAGCGGAGCAAGATCTTAGACATTTAAGAATTTGTAGAATCCTAGATTGTTCTTGTGATTTTTTTTATTCAGTCTTCGGTCATCTTGTTTGCCTCTAATTTCACAATTGTTTTTATTGTCTTTCCAAAGCATTCAGCCTATTTTTTGTATAAACATCTTTTTCATTGGTTTACATAATATTTAATTGAATTATATAATGGCAGTACCTAGCTCAATTGGTATAAATAGGTTTGAGAACACAATTGACCCTTATTATCCAAAGCACACTGAGAGGAGAGAGCAGCAGTTGAGAGTTTCCTAGAAACTATACTAGCTTCAAGAGTTCAGCCTGCAGTGGGCATTTTTAGTGTATTTTACTGAGGCGCTTTCTCCAGTAAGGTGGTTAAAGGGAAGTCAGTTAAGAAAGCTTCTGCTATATTTTGGTGAGATATTTTATGTGTAGCTGGCGATTATAGAAACAATTTCTACCCTTTGACCACTTAATTTAATGGGGAAGATAAAGATATTGTTTAGCTATACAAATACACAAATGGAGTGAAGAGTACTATATTCAATTGAGTTCTTGAATTATGGTCGTGGGTGGGTTGGTGGTAGGACCAGTAGAGTAAATCAGAAATGCAGGTAGTCCCCGACTTATGACGGGGTTCTGTCCTCAACAACTTCATTGTAAGTTGGTTCTGATGTAAGTCGAATACCACGTCTTTTAGTTTTCATTGTTATTGCCTTTTATTATCAACATCTTTATAAATCCAGTCTTAATTTGTTTTTGAACATCTGTGAGTGAATATCTGAGAATGATAACGTCAGCAAATTACGTGCTGCAACATTGTATGTAGTAGTACATATTACTAACAATAAGATGTACCAAAAAAAAAAAAAAAGATGGTTACAAGTGCAGTTTGTTGTAATTTGCATACGTTGTAAGTTGGAGACTACCTGTAGATTCCTAGAGAAACTACAGACTTTGAATTCAAAAAGAGAGAAAAATAGTTTGGATAGAACTACCTAATTCTGATGATTCGATAAGAAGGATATTGAACCTTGTTTCAGTTTCATGTAGGTGAAGTGGGACTTTAAGATTGATAACTTCCTGTTAGAGACATGATAGAGAAGTTGTAGAGATAGCATAAAATACTGTAACCAGATATTTCCCTGGGCTGAATTCCAAAAAGGCATTACTAAATTGGAGATCGGACACATTATTAAACTGTAGAAATGAGATGAGATGAGAGAGCTGTAAGTGGCTATGACTGAGAATCTGCTTGTTTAAAAATCTCTAGATTTAAATCAGGAAAGAAGAAAAGCAATATAATAGCAGAAAATAGGTCACCAGAGATAAAAGTGGCAGTTGGTAGTGAAAAAAAATTGTCTTTTAAAAAAATTCTTGTCACCCTTTAACAAAAACTTTCTATTTTTGTCTCATTTCATTTCTGAGAATCCTAAATAATAATAATAATTGTATGTGAATATAAGTGTATGCAAATATATTATTCATTTTTATACAAATGGTAGCATACTTTACATATTGTTCTGCAGTTTGCTTTTTTTGAAGTTCTTTCCATATCGTGTACTTTTTAATGAGTCTAAATGGATATAACCTAATTTAGTAAGTCTCATGTTAATGGACAGTTTGGTTTGTTTCTAGTCTTTGGCTACTGCAGACTGCTGCAGTGAATATCCAACGTGCTGTTTCAGAGTATATGTACATTGATGTTGGGTTCTGGGACTACTGATGCCTGCTTATTTCTTGAAGGTGTACTTCATAAGAACTGTTTTTTTTTGAATTTTTAAATTTTTTTCCCCATACAAAAATTTATACATACATTGTTATATGACTCTAATTGCTCTCCGCATACTGTGACAGCACACTCCTTTCCATCCCTGACTCCCCATGTCCATTCAGCCAGCTCCTAACCCTCTCTGCCTTTCCATCTCACCTCCGGACAGAAGCTACGCTAAGAGGCACACTCCTCATGAGTATCACCTTATGTCCCACAGTCCAGTCCAATACCTTTTGAAGAGTTGGCCTCGGATTGTTTTAGTTCTGGGCTGATAGAGAATATAGGAGCCATGCTTTCCGGGGTTCTTCCAGTCTCAGTCAGACCACTAAGTCTGGTCTTCTTACTAGAATTTGAGTTCTGTACCCCATCAACTGCTGCCCAATCAGGGACTCTCTGTTGTGTTCCCTGTCAGGGTGGTCATTGGTGGTAGCCAGGCACCATCTAGGTCTGGTCTCAGGCTGATGAAGTCTTTCTGTCTCTTGGGCTAATACTTTCCTTGTGTCTTTGGTGTTCATTCTTCTTTACTCCAGGTGGTTGGGACCAGTTGATGCATCTTAGATGGCTGCCTGCAAGCCTTTAAGACCCCAGACGCCACTCACCAAAGTAGGATGCAGAACCTTTTCTTAATAAGCTTTGTTAAGCCGTTTGACCTGGATGTCCCCTGAAAGCATGGTCCCTACACCCCTACCCCTGCTACTCTGTCCCTCAAAGTGTTTGATTGTATTCAGCAAACTTATTAGTTTTGATTTAGTCCAGTTGTGCTGACTTCCCTTGTAGTGTGTACTGTCTTTCCCTTCACCTAATTCTTACCTACTGTCTAGTTAGTAAATAACCCTCACCCACCCTCCCCACCCTCCCCACCCTCGTAACCATCAAAGAATGTTTTCTTCTGTGTTTAAACCTTTTCTTGAGTTCTTAAAATAGTGGTCTTATGTAATATTTGTCCTGTGACTGACTAAATTCACTCAGCATAATAACCTCCAGCTTCGTCCATGTTACGTTTCACGGCTTCATCATTGTTCTTTATTGTTGCGTAGTATTCCATTGTGTGGATATACCATAATTTGTTTATCCTTTCTTCCGTTGATGGGCACCTAGGTTGTTACCATCTTTTTGCTATCGTGAACAGTACTGCAGTGAACATAGGTGTGCATATATCTATTCGTGTGATGGCTCTTCTCTAGGATATATTCCAAGGAGTGGGATTGCTGGATTGTATGGTACTTTTTAAGGAAGCACCAAATTGATTTCCAAAGTGGTTGTACCATTTTACTTTCCCACCAACAGTGTATAAGCGTTCCAGTCTCTCCACAACCTCTCTGACATTTATTATTTTGTGTTTTTTGGATTAATGCTAGCCTTGTTGGGGTGAGATGATATCTCATGTAGTTTTGATCTGCATTTCTCTAATGGCTAAGGATTGTGAGCATTTCTTCATGTGTCTGTTAGCCACCTTTGGCGAAGTACTTGTTCATATCATTTGCCCATTTTTTAATTGGGTTATTTGTCTTTTTGTTGTTGAGGTGTGGCAGTAGATTTTACAGATTAGACACTGATCAGATTTGTTGTAGCCAAAATTTTTTTCCCAGTCTGTAGGTTGTCTTTTTACTCTTTTTGTGAAGTGTTTTGATGAGCGTAAGTGTTTGATTTTTAGGAGCTCCCATTTATCTAGTCTTTCTTCTGGTGTCTTGTCATTGTTACTTATGGTTCTTATTGTGTATTAGGGCTCCTAGTGTTGTCCCTATTTTTTCTTCCATGATCTTTATCGTTTTTGATTTCATATTTAAGTCTTTGATCCATTTTGAGTTAGTTTTTGTGCATGGTGTGAGGCATGGGTCTTGTTTCAGTGTTTTGCAGATGGATATCCAGTTCTGCCAGCACTATTAGTTAAAGAGACTGTCTTTTCCCCAATTAATGGACTTTGGGCCTTTGTCAAATATCAGCTGCTCATAGGTGGATGAATTTAGGTCTGGATTCTCAGTTCTGTTCCACTGGTCTGTGTAGTCTTTTGTTGTACCAGTACCAGGCTGTTTTGACTACTGTGGCGGTATAAGAAGTTCTAAAAGCAGGTAGTGTGAAGCCTCCCACTTTGTTCTTCTTCTTGAGTAATGCTTTACAAATTCGGGGCCTCTTCCCTTTCCATATGAAGTTGGTGATTTGTTTCTCCATCTCATTAAAAAATGCCGATGGTATTTGGATTGGGATTGCATTGTATCTGTAGATCGCTTTTGGAAGAATTGACATTTTCACAGTGTTGAGTCTACCTATCCATGAGCAAGGTATGTTTTTCCACTTATGCAGGTCTGTCTTGGTTTCTTGCAGTAGTGTCTTCCAGTTTTCGTTGTATAGATCTTTTACGTCTCTGGTTAGATGTATACCTAAGTATTTTATCTTCTTGGGGCTATTGTAAATGATACTGATTTGGTGATTTCCTCTTTGAAGTTCTTTTTGTTGGTGTAGAGGAATCCAACTGTTTTTTGTATGTTTAGTTCGTATCCTGAAACTTTGCTGAAATCTTCTATTAGTTCCAGTAGTTTTCTTTTGGATTCTTTAGGGTTTTCTGTGTATAAAATCATACCATCTGCAAATAGATGGTATGCTTCTTCCCTACCAATTTGGATGCCCTTTATTTCTTTTTCTAGCCTAATTGCTCTGGCTAGGACCTCCAGCACGGTGTTGAGTAAGAGTGGTGATAAAGAGCATCCTTCTCTAGTTCCCCTTCTTAAAGGGAGTACTTTCAAAGTCTCTCCATTTAGGATGATGTTGGCTGTTGGCTATGTATAAATGCCGTTTTTTATACTGAGGGATTTCCCTTCTATTCCTATTTTGATGAGAGTTTTTATCATGAATGGGTGTTGGACTTTGTCGAATGCCTTTTCTGCATCGATTGATAAGATCGTGTGGTTCTTGTCTTTTGTTTTATTTATGTGATGGATTACATTGATTGTTTTT
>NW_004443941.1:35116174-35124009 GCF_000243295.1 Trichechus manatus latirostris
TATATTTTTCTAGTTTTTTATTTTGACTTCTAGGATTGTTAGTTTCCTTTGTGGTTACCTTAATATTTACCCCTATTTTCCTAAGTTTATAGAGTCTTTTATTTATTGATATCACCTCAACTTCCTCTGCATTTGAAAAATCTATGTCTACATTTTTTAAGTCCCTCTTTGTTGTTTTAATCTCGTCATCTTTTACATATTGACACCTGTTTCCCTATTTTCAGTGTTTCAGCTTTGATTTACTTTTGTGACTTCTGTATGTGGGTTGATGTCTGGTTGCTCTGTTCTGTGTTCTATTCTTGGGTTGTTATCTGATGTTACTGATTTTCTAACCAGAGGACGCCCTTTGGTGTTACTTGTAGTTTTGCTTTAGTTTTTTGCAAATTCTCTAAACTTCTGTTTATATCGGGAAATGCCCTCATTTCACCATCATATTTGAGAGACAGTTATGCTGTATATGTAATTCTTGGCTGGTAGTTTTTTTCCTTCAAGGCTTTATCTATGTCATCTCATTGCCTTCTTGCCTGTATGGTTTCTGCTGAGTAGTCTCAGCTTATTCTTATTGACCCTCCTTTGTAGATGACTTTTTGCTTATTCCTAGGTGCTCTTAAAATTCTCTCTTTATCTTTGGTTGTGGCAAGTTTAGTTGTAAAATGTCTTGATGACTTTCTTTTGGGATCTGCCTTATTTGGAGTTTGATGAGCATCTTGGATAGATATCTTGTCATCTTTCACGATATCAGGGAAGTTTTTTGCCAACAAATCTTCAACAGTTCTCTCTGTATTTTCTGTTATCCTCCCTGTTCTGGTACTCCAATCACTCGTAGGTTATTCCCCTTAATAGAGTCCCAGATAATTCTTATGGTGTCTTCAGTTTTTTTAATTCATTTTTTCTGATTTTTCCTTAAATAAGTTGGTGTCAAGTGCTTTATCTTCAGTCTCACTAATTCTGACTTCCATTGTCTCAATTTTGCTTCTATGATTTTCTCTTGAGTTGTCTAATTCTGCAATTTTATTGTTACTCTTCTGGATTTCTGATTGCTGTCTCTCTGTGGATTCTTACAGCCTGTTGAATTTGTCATTATGCTCTTCTCTAATCTTTTTAATTTCCTCTATTGCGTGTTTTGCATTTTGCTTAATTTCCTTCCTAATTTCTTGAAGGGTTCTGTATGTTAATCTTTTGTATTCTGCCTCCAGTAATTCCAAGAAATTTTCCTGTACTGGAAAATTTCTAGATTCTTTATTTTGGGAGCTTGCTGAAGCCATCATGGATTGCCTCTTCATGGGATTTGATATTGACTGTTATCTCTGAGCCGTCAATAAGTTATGATATTTATTTCTTTTATGTTTTTATACTGTGTTCTAGTTTGTTGCGTTGATATGCCCAAATAGGCTTCGCGTATGAGCTAGTTTGATTACTGGCACCTTTGAAGCTCTAATGTCCCGTCACCAGTTAGTTAGATCTGTTACTAGGTTTTTGAGCTCAGGAGTCTGCCCAGTCCTCCTGTATGGATTCAGCTCAGGTGCCCAGGTAGATAGCCACCAAGTGTGTGGTGTAGGATCTCACTTATAGTCCTAGATGGGCACGGGTGGTTTGTATAGGCACAGGCATCTGGCTGCATCGGGGGACACACTCTGAGCTTGGCAAGGGCTGATGGCCGCCCCCTAGTGTCCAGGAGGAGGGCATGTCCCTGTTCCGTAGAGTGCATAGGTGGGTGGGTTTTGCAGCCGGACTAGGAGCACCTAATGCTGTTGGTTTTAAGGACTGAGGGGCACCTCTTATTCATGGGCCCCTATCTCAGGTTGGCTAGGTGGCATGGGTGGAGCCACCAGTCCTCACGCCCTTGATGTTGGTAGATGAAGACCCTGCTTAATGGGCAGAGCAGTGTCAAATGTCAAGAACCTGGTATTTCACAGCTGAAAGAGTTGAAGATAGGGTTCTGGTATATATCCTCTTGTACTGTGGTAATGAGTGCCTACTCTTTTGAGATGGGCCCACACAAGTCTATGCATGGGGAAAGGCACTCAAAGTCCTGAATCCCTTATGCCTGTGCCTAAGCAAAGGAGCTGTGCCTACGCTGGGTTCCTCGCTTAGGGGAGCCAGCAGTTCAGTTGTTCCCCGTTTGTTAATTTGTTCACTCTCCAAGGCAGGGAGAACGGCTCCAGGCGTGTGACGGATCCTACTTCTGGCCCAGGGGAGTTGGCAATTGCTGGAGCTGGTCCAGGACCCAATGCAGAGCAGGGAGCAGGGAGGTAAATGGGAGAGAGGTTTTTCCCTAAGGGGGGTGTTTTTGATCCGCTTGGTAGGCCGTCCACAATTACTTATCTTTTGCTGGATTGAGGGCTGCTTCTCACTGGTTCTGGGTGGCTGTGTTGGCTCTCTCGTGCTGGGTCTCTCCTCGTGAGGAAAATGCGCCTCCCGAGCACAGCTGCTTGCCTGCGTCACTGCTCACCCTGGGGCTGATCAGGCCTGAAGGGCTCAGGCTCTTGCCGGGTCAGGTCTGCCAACTCCTCCCTGCTTCTGATCCGTCTCTCCCTCCCCCTGCCGCTCAGTCCAGTTCCTCAACTCTGCATTTGATATTCAGGCCTCCCAGATTGCCATATGTAATCGAATCACTTGTTTTTTCGGGTTATTGTTGTAAGAGGGTCCACCTAAAGCATCTGACTACTCTGCATCTTGGCCTCACCTCTACTTCTTTCAAGGACTGTCTATTAATGAAGATTTCCTCCTTGCCCCCTACCATGAATGTTTATGGAGTGTCAAACCCGAATCACACTGGTGAATATAATGAAAATTGTTAACATGAGTGTTGTACAGTACTGCCAGACAAGCTTCATGTGGGATATAGAGTAAATATTTTGCACTATGTGGATCTTCCCTAATTTAGGGGAGAAGGGTAAGTGAATAGCTTCAACTTATTTCTTTTAAGAGTCTATCCCTGAATAAGGTAGCCAAAATAAGGTGGACCTGGGGAATATTGCTGGTACATATTCAGAGCTTTCTAAAGAGACAATAGAAGATTCTCTAACCTTTCACTTTAATTGATATTGTGGTCTTTGCAGAGTTTGACCAGTAAGAAAAATCCTCTGGAGAAAGAAGTGTTTAAGCATTTTAATAGGCAGGAAGCTTAATTTTAGATTAGTAGTTTGGAATGAGACCTAGCATTGTTGCTAGGAGCAGAGGATAAGGATAACATGTATATATAAAAAACAACTTACAAAGCATTTTCACATACTTTTCTAAATGATTCTCCCAGCAGGCTTGCTTGTATTTGACAGATGAGAAGACTGAGGCTTGAAAAGGTTAAATTATTATATGCCCATGGTCATACAGTTTATAAGTGACAGAGCCAGGACCCAAACCTGATTTTCTGATTTGAAGGACTTGAAATAAGAAGCTTTCATTGTTTCCACTCTTCCCCTGCCCCATAGGAACAGAATCAGGAATAATTAACTACAGGAGAAATCACCGTATCAACACTTGTGATAGTTTCCTTTTCTTGAACTTTACAGTGGTTGAAATGTTTCCTGTTTCACCAGTTATCACTGAATTTTGATATTCCAGGAACAATCCCATGGATCAGAGCCTCAGTCCTCCTTTTTCTGGCATTCCTAAATGGCATATTCATTTATTTTTTTGCATGTTGTTGTTAGGTGCCGTCAAGTCATTTGCGACTCATAGTCACCCTACGTACAACGGGACGAAACACTGCCCAGTCCTGCGCCATCCTCACAATCGTTGTTATACTTGAGCCCATTATTGCAGCCACTGTGTCAATCCATATCATTAAGGGTCTTCCTCTTTTTCACTGATCCTCTACTTTACCAAGCATGATGTCCTTCTCCAGGGACTGATCCCTTCTGATAACATATCCAAAATACCTGAGACAGTCTCGACATCCTTGCTTCTAAGGAGCATTCTGGCTGTACTTCTTCCAAGACAGAGTTGTTCATTCTTTTGGCAGTCCATGGTATATTCAATATTCTTCACCAACAACATAATTTAAAGGTGTCAGTTCTTCTTTGGTCTTCCTTATATTCATTGTCCAGCTTTTGTATGCTTATGAGGTGATTGAAAACACCATGGCTTGGGTCAGGTGTACCTAAGTCTTCAAGGTGACATCTTTGCTTTTTAACACTTTAAAGAGGTCTTTTGCAGCAGATTTTCCCAATGCAGTGCGTCTTTTGATTTCTTGACTGCTGTTTCCATGGGTGTTGATTGTGGATTCAAGTAAAATGAAATCCTTGACAACTTCAGTGTTTTCTCCCTTTATCATGATGTTGCTTGTTGGTCCAATTGTGAGGATTTCTGTTTTCTTTATGTTGAGGTGTAATCCATACTGAAGGCTGTAGTCTTTGATCTTCATCGGAATGTGCTTGAAGTCCTCTTCACTTTCAGCAAGCAAGGTTGGGTCATCTGCATAATGCAGGTTGTTAATTAGTCTTCCTCCAATCCTGATGCCCTGTTCTTCTTCATATAGTCCAGTTTCTCGGATTATTTGCTCAGCATACAGATTGAATAGGTATAGTGAAAGGATACAACCCTGACGCACACCTTTCCTGACTTTAAACCATGGAGTATCCCCTTGTTCTGTTTGAAAAACTGCCTCTTGATCTATGTACAGGTTCCTCATGAGCACAATTAAGTGTTCTGAAATTCCCATTCTTTGCAGTGTTACCCATAATTTGTTATGATCCACACAGTCAAATACCTTTGCATGGTCAATAATTTTAACACAGGTAAACATCTTTCTGGTATTTGCTGCTTTCAGCCAGGATCCATCTGACTTCAGCAGTGATATCCCTGGTTCCATGTCCTCTTCTGAATCCGGCTTGAATTTCTGTCAGTTCCTTGTGGATATACTTCTGCAGCCACTTTTGAATGATCTTCAGCAAAATTTTACTTGTGTATTATATTAATGATATTGTTTGATAATTTCTGCATTTGGTTGGATCACCTTTCTTTGGATTAGGCGTAAATACAGATCTCTTCTAGTCAGTTGGCCAGGTAACTGTCTTCCAAATTTTTTAGCATAGACGAGTGAGCATTTCCAGTGCTACTTCCATTTGTTGAAACATCTCAATTGATATTCTGTCAGTTCCTGGGGCCTTGTTTTTCACCAGTGCCTTCAGTGCAGCTTGGACTTCTTCCTTCAGTACCACTGATTCCTGATCATATGCTACCTCCTGAAATGGCTGAACATCGACCAGTTCTTTTTGGTATAGTGACCCTGTGTATTCCTTCCATCTTCTTTTGATGCTTCGTGTGTTGTTTAATATTTTCCCTGTAGAATCCTTCAGTATTGCAATTTGAGGCTTGAACTTTTTCTTCAGTTCTTTCAGCTTGAGAAATGCCAAGTGTGTTCTTCTTTTTTGGTTTTCTAACTCCACCTTTGCACATGTCATTGTAATACTTTGTCTTCTCCAGCATACTACCTTAATATTTGGGCAGGGTAGTGGTGAAGTGAGAGGGTAAAGGTTGAGTAAAGATATACAAGCTCAGTGGAGACTTTAGCCTAATAACAATGTATAAAATGGTGTGAAAAAGTGTTCTAGAAATTGACTAGGCTTTAGGTCTAAGCTCTCACACAAAATCGTAGGGCACTAAGGTAAAAAAGGTGAGAGGAGAGGGAGGGAACAGAATCGGAAATAGTCCCTGGCTTAGTTATCGAGTGTTGCTATAACAGAAATACCACAGGTGGATGGCTTTAACAATCACAAACTTATTCTCTCATGGTTTAGGAGGCTGGAAGGTTGAATTGAGGGCGCCAGCTCCAGGGGAAGGCTTTCTCTCTCTGTTGGCTCTGGGGGAAGGTCCTTGTCATCAATCTTCCCCTGGTCTAGGACTTTCTCAGCACCGGCACCCTGGGTCCAAAGATGCGCTCTGCTCCTAGTGCTTTTTTCTTGGTGGTGTGAGGTCCCTCTCCTCTCTGCTTGTTTCTTTTATATCTCAAAAGAGGTTGACTCAAGATACAACCTAGTCCTGTAGATGGAGTCCTCCCTCATTAACATAACTGCCTCATTAATATAGAGGTTAGGATTTACAACATGTAGGATAATCACTTCAGATTACAAAATGGTGGGCAGCCACACGATACTGGGAATCATGGCCTACCCAAGTTGACACATTTGTGAGGGACACAATTCAACCCATAACAGGCCTTAAAAAAAATTATGTTATGTATATATTTCCTTAGCACTAGGGAAACCTAAGCTTGAATAGCCAGTATCCTTTTGTCTCTACCAAGGTCCTGTTTACTGTGAAACTTAGATATACCAGTTTCATAGTTTTAACCCCAAATCTTTTATTGAAGATACACAGCTTTGTTTACTCTTTTCCTGGTTTCGGAATGGTCTACTTCATAACAACAGTTTTGTGGAGGTACAAAATAACCCTACTTTGTTGTCATTCTTTTACAATTACTTGTAATACTGGAATTTATGATGAGGGAGAGGTAGAAATAATATTTGTTGTATGTCTTACTTGTCGAGCTCTTTACATTCATTAACTCTTATAATCCTAGGTACACCCCTGGAGTACTGTTATCCCCTTTTTATAGATGAGAATAACTGAGGCTAACTATATCCCACTTTAGTTAGGGAGATAAAGACACACACCTACATAAATGTAACATGAAACAAATATTTACAGTGTCAAAGTCACGATTAGGTGTATAAGTGGCCCTGTGAAGCAAATACTAGCATGTGTGGGACCACCGGCACACTTTACTAGTGCTTGTCTTAAATGAACTTCCTGGCGTTGTATCCATAGGACTGACATCTTCGCGGTGTGAACCGACAAAGGTTTCTGCGGATGGTAGGGGTAACGTGCTGGATTTCCTTTGCGGAAAGCCGCATATGCACGGTCCACTCTGCTGCCCTAAGTGCACTTCATTTAAGGAAGTTGGGTGGGGGAGGGGGCTGGCCTTGCGGCTGCGTCCTGCACCCGGCGTCCTTCCCCTCCCACCCTCTGCTGCCGCTAAACTCTGGAGAGCGGAGCGTGCACGTTGAGATTTCTCGGCGGGCCTAGGAGCGGCTGCTGGGCATGCTCAGTGGGCAGGAGTCGGTAGAGTGGCGAGTAAGGAAGCGTTGGCTCTTTTCCGGGTTGGCTTTCCCCGGTTCAGGCCCCGTCCCTGGGGTTTTGTGTGTGCGGAGCTGCGGCTACCGCCGCGGTCTCCTCGCGGGGCTGCCGGACCCCAACTGCCGCGTGGCCTGTCCGGTGTCCGCTGTTAAGTTCGTCGCCCGGCCGGGAGGCGGAGCAGGCGGGGCGGGCAGGCAGGAGGGCCCTGCCCGAGGTGGGGGTGGGGGCGGGGAGGCCCGCGGGAGTGGGAGGAGGGGCGGGCACGGAGTCACGGGGTGGGGTCACCTGCCGTGGTTTGGGGTAGCAGACTAGGAGGGGAGGGGGCCGTGGGGGCGGCTCGGGGGAACTAGCCCCGGCTTGGGGGCAGCGGCGACTGCGGGGGCCCGGGCCAGGGCTTTCTGGACTTCGGTGAAGCCGCCCAGGGCCCCATCTTCCGGCGCTCGCGGAGTTTGTGGTGATTGTTGCTGCCAAGGCTGCGGCCCCGGCTGCCATCTCCTCCTCCTCCTGGGCCGCCTCCTCCTCTTCCTCCTCCTCCTGGGCCGGGCCGTTCCCCCTCCCCGCAGCCGCCTCCTCCTGGGCCGGGCCGCGGTGTCTCGTCCCCTAGCGGAGCTGCTCCAGCCGCCGCCGCCGCTCCTCATTCATCCTCGTGCACCATAGGCGGCACAGGCACCAAGATGTCCAACCGAGTGGTCTGCCGGGAAGCCAGTCACGCTGGGAGCTGGTACACAGCCTCAGGTAGGGCCCCAGGCCGGCCG